>NC_063196.1:5461640-5469140 GCF_017589495.1 Alosa alosa
TGGCCAGTAGTAGCCTATGTGTTCTTGCTTTCTCTCTCCCAACTCACTGCAGTTGTTGTCTATATATATAGTATACAGTATATACTCTTTTGATCCCGTGAGGGAAATTTGGTCTCTGCATTTATCCCAATCCGTGAATTAGTGAAACACACTCAGCACACAGTGAGGTGAAGCACACACTAATCCCGGCGCAGTGAGCTGCCTGCAACAACAGTGGCGCTCGGGGAGCAGTGAGGGGTTCGAACCGGTAACCCTCCGGTAACCCTCCGGTAACAAGTCCGAAGCGCTAACCAGTAGGCCACAGCTGCCCCAGGTCAGAATTCAGGTCTTTCTCTCTCACACACTCTCTTTCTTTCTCTCTCTCTCCCTCTCAGTTCTCAGACACACACGCACACACACACACACACACACGCACGCACACACGCACACACGCACACACACACAAACTAGGTCTCTCATTTTCCTTTTATTCTCTCATTCTCTCTATTCACTCCATTCTCTATCTCTCTCTTCCACTCATTTCCTCCTAAACATTCAGTCTATTCCTCTCCATCACTTATTTTGCCCTCCATCCATTTGTTATACATTTTCTCTCCATCTCTTTATCTCTCTCTCTCTCTGACACTTATTCTCTCTTTCATTTCTGTTTCCCTCTCCATCTCTGTCTCTCTCAGTGATTTACTCTGCCTGTTTTTTCTCTCTCATCTTCTTCTCTCTATCCCTCTTTCTCCATCTCTCTCTCCCTCTCTCTCTCTCTGCCTACCTCTCATCTCTCTCTCCCTCGTCCCATCTCTCTCTCTCTCCCTCCCGTCTCCCTATCTCTGTCTTCCTCTCTCTCTCTTTTCCTCCTCTCTCTCTCTTCCTCCTCTCCCTCCATCTCACTCTCTCTTTCCCCCTCCTTTTCCTCTCTCTTTCTCCCCCTCCTCTTCCTGTGTCTCTCAGCAGCATCTGCATTCCTTCCCTCAGCATCTCTTTGATATTACGTAACCTGCCTGGAGAGTGGGGAGTGTGACTCCCTGGATTTACCAGGCAGTCTTGTGTGCAGCTGAGCCAGTGACAGAGTGAGGGAGTGAGTGAGTATGCACTCTCTCATTGAAGTAGCGCCCAGCCCAGGGCCACCAACACTGTTCTGATGCTAAAACACACCCTGAGCCTAGAAAGGCGAGAATTCACTTAAGTCTAGCAAAGATTAACAAGACTAGCATGCTAATGAGGACAGCAGAGTTAGCCCAGCCAATTTAGCCCAAAGGTCAGCTTAGTTCAGTTATGGGGCTTTCACATATTATGCGACAACGGCACTGCTGCACGCGAAAATTCATTATTTGCCTTTGGCAGTGACTCGATGTGGCGTGGAGTATTTTCGGGCCAGCGCAGCACAAATCATGTTGTATTTGAGAGAGCCATTATCGTGAGGAGTCCCTCAACAGAGTTAGTGTCGTATAAGTGACGGAGCACCAGAACGGCTCAGTTAGGGTTCTGTGTCAAGTTGACGCAGTAGCTACGCCATTGTCTCTACGCCATCGTGAGCCTTTTTCAGTTCTGTGTGTCCTGTGTCTGTGTATCTCACTGCTAAAATGGGAGTTAGAGTGGCAAACTCCATAGGCTGCCATGTTTAAATATAAATGTTATTTGTAAAAGTTATCGAGAAATATACACAGTATATTCCAATAACTTATTGTATTCATTATTGTAGCCAGAAAATGTCAGACATTTTTTGTGTGATGTTTGCCAGCCAGTTTATGTTATGTTAGCAAGTGAACTTCCCACAACTGCCCACAAAGTACTGCTTGCTGGCGAAGTGCTGATTTCAAAACATTACTGACAAATAGATACTATACAATCGGATAACCCTGTCATTGTAAATTGTCATAGTCAACTTTTTTTCTGTGGCAAGTCGTGAATACAGTATGTTGTGCCAATCATGTGGTGTGTTGTGAATACATGGTGCCAATCATGTGTTGTGATCTCGCCGCTGGAGCAAGGTTGGTGTCGTGAAGCCTAGCGCACACGTATTTCTGCCAAAATAGATGCCCGATAAGTGCCCAAAAAGCATTACAATATGGCCGTATATGGGGTAATTGCCTAAAAGGACTTTGGTGTTACCGCATGATGTGTCAGTTTAGTGTGAGGAGCAGCATTGTATAGTTAGTGTTTGAAACAGCCTAGAGCAGCATTTCTCAAACTGTAGGCCGTGGACCGGACGTGGAGACTGCTGGTCCGCGGAGCCACGGAGTAAAATTATGCTTAGTCTGATCAATTGATGCGCAATTGATCAAGGAACCACGGACCGTCAGACAAAGAAAAGAAACGTTTCTGCAGTCAGGAGGAAATACTTGCTAATTTGGTGTCATCAAACATAGAGGCATACAATTAAGTGTGGTGGTATGAGCGTTCATTCAATGCATGCGTGTGCACATCTGCGCAAGAGAAACTGAAACCATCCGATAACGTTGGTAACAAAGCTCCGCTTCAAGCGGTCGGAAGGCTACAAAGTAACAACATTTAATAGAACGACGTAGATTCTTGCAACTTCCATAAAACACAGCAGAAACTGGACAATACACTGTTTAGCATTAAGTGTATAGTCAAATTTGAATATAACTTACCCAAAAGCTATTGTAGCTTAAATTATTTGTCCTGTTAAAGATAGTATGGGGAATTGTGTTATTTTAGGAACGATTCATATAGATTTTTGCAACTGGTGTTTTTTACTTGCTAGGACCCCATTGAATACAAAACAACCTGTTTCCAATTTTTTTCTTCATTTTCAGTGCCAAAATTCAAGATGGCAGACAATATATGCGGAAAAATAATATAAAGGCTTAAAGTGGTCAACTTTTTGATAAATATACACCTAATAAGGTAGACAAGTGAGATACAGACTATTTTCAAAAGATGTATTGCATCATTTGCCAAAAAATTTGGAGGAAAAATGGAAAAATTAAAAAAAAAAAAAAAAAATTTGTATCTTGTTTCATTATTGAAGAGTTCAGCAAAACATTGTCATTGTCACTCAAGCATTTATCCTCACCACTGTCACTGTCTTTTTAATATTGGTGTACATCTCCTCAGAGCCTTCACACCTGCAACGTTGCGTGAATGGTAAGTCTTGCAAAAACACCTTATACTGCACTGGCTGGCAAGACAACAACACTTCACAAGTTCCACAACAGCCTCTGGTGCTGGTGGAAGTTTTGACAGAACAGGAGTCCATTGCCCATCAACAATTTGTCTCCCAGTGATAGTGAGTCAAGAATCTTTGGAGCAGGCACTGTATCTTGTGCCCAAACATTTGCTTGCCTGTGTGCTCTCATAATTTCAATTTAATTTCAGTTATAGAGCGTCAAAACATTACACATGTCTCATGGCGCTTTACAGAGTGTTAAACATTCAGACAGAGCCCATGAGTAACAGGGGCGAGGAAAAACTCCCTAGAATGGGAGAAACATATAGGATGAAACCTCAAGCAGATCCACGACTCAAGGGCCTGACCCATCTGCCTGGGGTCAGTTACAAGACAGTAAGGTCTATATACAAAGTAGAACATGGTATTTAGAGCCACCTGAGGTATATGTTTGGTTGGATGGTTACATAACCAGTATGATAATGCATGAATCCTATTTAGTGTTAAGTTCAAATAGTCCAGTGTAGGGGATGAATTGTCCATAGGAATTAGGAGTTGTCATCGGGCAAAAAGTGGGTCGCTAGGTTGCGCGGGCAGGAATCCGAGCATGGGGACAGCAATAGGCGATGGTAGGGCAATCATAGGGATGGGATTTCCCTAGTTCCCGAGTTTTTCCACTCCCTGGTTGGGTTTTAGAGTTTTAAATATGTTCCACCGAAGGGCTTTAGCTGTTTGAAAACCATGTTTTGAGGAGCTGACACAAATTTCTCACATCCAGCTAACACGTCTGGAGATGGATGAGGACCTACTACAAGCCTACAAAGTGTGTTAATGACACCATCATGACTTGATTTACTTGAAACAGAAACCTTTCCTTTCCCACGGGATAAACAGTTAATGGCGGGACAAACGGTTGACTTTCAATTTCCTGATAGGATAGAATAGAATAGGATACCCGATAGGTCCACCGACTCTATACACGATGTGATTGGCCTGAGCGAAGTTTGGTTTTTCCACCTCACAAGCCAACGGAGAGTTGCTAGACTACCCTGACTGCAAATTACATTTTACAGTGCCCATGATAATGAGACTGTCTTTGTTGATGTCTAGTACCCTGAGAAGGGCAAGCACCAAGACATCTGTGTGACATGTAGATATATGGGGTTTTGCCAAAATGACTTACTACTGCCACCTTTGTGTGTGTGAACTGTGACTGGCAGTTTACATAGTTCAACAGCTTTATGACCAAGGTAGAGGATGAGGTTGGCTTTGGTTTCCTTCGATCTCAGGAAAGCTTTAAAGTCTTTGATTGGTGCAGAGTCTTGTATTTTGTATCTCTTATCATGTGCTTTTCCCATTGTATGGACCTGTCTCGTCCTGTCTTTCATGGAGTTTGTGATGGTATAGTTGTTAAATAATAAGTATATGTCATTGTAGCCTCGTGCCTCACTTTCAACATTTTCAAAGAAGCATTCTGCCAGACCTTGGCAACAGTTTATGTCACTTTTCCTGACAACCATCTCCTGCACAACAGCCTATTATACAAATTGCTAGTAAATCTGTTCCGGGGGCAGAGAAACATTAAACGTATGCAACTTATGCCGTATTTGCATATAGCTTGTGCTGCTGCAATCAGGGATGTAGTGGAGGCTAAACGCAAGTAAACACAGTTTATCCACTTCTGACATTTCAGATATAGAGTTTATCCACCTCTTATTAGAGTTTATCCACCTCTCAAAAGAGTTTATTAACCAATTGCAACTTTTAACATTTGAAAATCACACTGTATTATCCACAGTCACAATACACTCATCAACCTTATAAACATTGAACAACAACCTCCATCATCATCAAACATGTTCTGAATGCCTTTTTTAAAAAAGATCTGATACCGCATGGCGCAGTCCACCTCACCAAGATCACAGAATTCATAGTTTACCCACATTTTATTTTACCACTACATCCCTGGCTGCAAGTATACTTTGGAGGCACCGATGCACACACCCACATGACCGTATGACGCGGCCGTATCCGCAGAAGCAAACTCAGGCCTTCAGCATGACACCGTAACAAAGACTGTATTTAGATAGATAGATACTTTATTGATCCCCACGGGGAAATTCAAGGTCTCAGTAGCATACAGATATCACACACAACAGATGGCAGCACCTGTGTCATCTATTTATCCTGCGGCCCAGTCTTTATGGAGCTCTCATCTGTCCTCAGCATCTCACATGTGCGTTCTTCATCGTCCATTTCCCTCCCTGCCAAACCGCCACACTGTGCAGGCCGCCTCATTAAACTGTAAAAGCCAAGGCTCGGCCCCAGAAGCACTTAAAGGACAAAGATTTAGTGCTAAGAAGAGGGAAGGCATTAAACTAAACTACACCAAAGCACTTTATCTCTCCCCATCTCTCTCTACTCCTACGACTGCTAATAATGATATTGTAGCAGCCAGACAGGTTGAATATCTCACAGAGACAGGTTGTACAGTATCTTGGGTTTCTCTGCTTGGATCTGTTTAGACTTGCATCAGCTATAGACTTGCAGACAGAGACTGAGGATGGCAGGTTATTTATAAACAAGACAAGACAAGACACCAGCACAGCAGGAAGATCACGCTGGGGAAAATCATCAGTACACTGACTCTGATCTCAAACAGAAATCTGGACTGATATGAGTGTGTCTAACCAGCAGGCTAGACCAGGCACGGAACTGAAGGGTTCTGTTCACAGTACGTAATAATAGTTTTAGAAGACTGGTCTAATTTTTTTGAATGTATGCGCCGCTATCACATCTGGTGTAGCCAGTTAACATTGATCATTATAATCAGTGGAAGCTAATTGTTGACGCAGACGCTCCGCGAACGCAACGCTTGTTATGTGCCTGGTGTTGTAATGGGGCAGCCGTGGCCTACTGGTTAGCGCTTCGGTTGCTGGTTCGGTTCAAACCCTTGAGCAAGGCACCTAACCCCTCACTGCTCCCCGAGCGCCGCTGTAGCAGGCAGCTCACTGCGTTGGGATTAATGTGTGCTTCACCTCACTGTGTGTTCACTGTGTGCTATGTGTGTTTCACTAATTTACGAGTTGGTGGATTGGGTTAAATGCAGAGACCAAATTTCCCTCACGGGATCAATAGAGTATATACTTACTATACTATACATAGAATTGAGCAGTAAACAATGACAAAGTTCAAGTCCAACATTCACAATGCACTACTACACACACAAGATTATAGTACTACAGCTGCATGCCACAATATTCATCATCATCATCCTCAGCAGCACCTTCATCGTCAGTACCACCACCATCATCATCAACATCATCAGCAGCAGCACTTCCGTCGTCATCATCATCATCACCATCATTATCTGCATTATAATTATCATTGCCATCATCTTCATCTTCATCAACGTGTAGGTAAGCCACAGCATTCCCAAAACTGTGTCTAGGAGTCCCACATTCACAGCCTTTACATCCCCACCCCTCTCCAGCAGCTCCAGAACTGCCGTAAAAACCTGATGCAAGCAGCAAAGCAAGACGACCAAAAAGAGGCCGTTTTAGTCCGATACCGAATCCTCTCAGCCAACCCACAGTCTCTGCAGAAAAGCGAACGGAAGATCTGGTCTTTGATCTTGTTTAACCAGCACATCTGAATCTTGAGCAGGGGCTAAAGGTCCTGGGATGACCTCGTCATATACAGCCCTTGTCTCGCCTGTGTGTGGATTCCCTTTATGACAAAGATAACATGCTAACAAGGTGATAGGAGGTGTGTCCTGTATTGGGTGCCCTGAGGTGACTCCAGGGTAACACACACACACACACACACACACACACACACACTGCACACATCACATACAGTGTACACATACTACACACACATACACCATATAAAAACACCACACAAACACAACACATATACCGCACAAATACACACACACACAAATGCACCACACACACACATGCAAACTGACACTGACATTCAATTCAATTAAATGTATTGTTATTTATAGTGCAGTATCACCATCGACACAGGTCGCAATACACCTCAGAGGCCTGCACGGGACATATTCTTCAGTCCCGTGCCCATCCGTTCCCGCAACATTCTGTCCCGTTCCCGCAATAATTGTGTAATTTTTAGTCCTGCTCTTGCCTGTATCTGTAACATTAGGTCCCGCTCCCACCCGCAAAAGTCCGCAGGATATGTAGAAGGGATATTCAGTTTTGCCTTCCGTCTCACAAAAGGAGCACTTGACACACACAACTGAAAAAGACTGGCAGATGTCTGATTTTAAGTTTCTTGATTCTGAATGTGTAGCACAGCTATGCTAGCTGGCATCCGTTCTTAAGAAAGGCACTAACATCTGAAGTAACCTA
>NC_063196.1:5474140-5564140 GCF_017589495.1 Alosa alosa
TGTCTCGGCGCAGGAATTTCACCGTGTGGACAGGTGTGTGTGCAGGGGCCCCATAGCCACTGCTTGACCTCCTGAAGAAAGCACCCATTTCAGGACACCTGACCAATTGCCATTTATATTGATAAAAAAATTAATGAATCATCCATGACAAATTTAAACAATTGAATAAATCAATTTAAATTAGATTATGGTTTTACTTTGCAGAATACGACCAACATGAAAAAAAACTAATATTTTTGCTCTAAGCGAAAAATTGTCTTTTCATCACTCCTGGATAAATATTTGTGTGTAGACTTGTACTCTGACAGTGAGACTGGACTTCAGGGCTTTAGTCTGGGACCTGAGACCTTTAGACCTGGAAGACTAGACATCAGGGGCTCTAAGTTTTATGAAAATGGTACTGTATGTCTTTGAAAAAATCATGTCACATCCGAGTGTTGCACTGAACAACCCATGTTTGCATGTACAACCCCGTTTCTAAAAAGTTGTGACGCTGGGCAAAATGTAATGTATTAGGATAAATTGCATGTGGTATTAAATTAGCAAAATAATTTTGCCCAGTAATTGAATTAGATTTAGTTCATGTGCAACAGACATGTGCCGTGTTGTGTGTCTCACACATTAGAGACCCAGGTCTATTTCTCTTGTTTTTAGAACCTGTTAGAAATTGTTTTTAGAACCTCAATGAGTAAAAAAGACAAAGCTGCCTTTATATACACAGTTTCACATTTCGAAAGTATTATTTATTTAATGAGAAATTAGGTCAGTAGACCTACAAAACTGTGTGTTACATAACAGTACTGTATATAAGAAGCTTTGTCAGGTTTTTGTCAAATAAAATTGCATAAAATTGCTTCTGGACTTTGACTCGGGTAATTATAGAGAGCAGAATCCATGCTGAATAAGAATGTTGCCCTATAACACACTGAGTTCGACCCACATTGTTCCTCAAATCCAGCTTTTCAAGTGGACTTGTTCACATTGTGAGTCCTCCCAATGGCAAGAAATGCTTGGTAGGTATTATAAGAACCATTTTGAGAGCTGTGAATGCAAATGAATAATTTTGGACATGCCGTTTTTCAATGTTTTGAAAAAAAGATGAAAATGCTTCTTTTTTTTAATCCACATTGTCTTATGTAGAAATGTGAACATTCATCTCTATAGGTGATGGAACAGGAGCAGAAGAGCCATTTTATTATGTCCTGTTGCTTTTACTCTTTCTGTTAACAGAGGGAAACACCATTCTATTCATGCCTCGGGTACTGCCCCAGCTTGGACCAGCGCTAGCTGTGTGATGTAGCGCTCGGCCTCCCTGCTAACGACCAACACACACACACACACACACACACACACACACACACACACACCGGCGTCTCCAGGGCAGGGAGCGGGGAAGACGGCATGCTGGGAGTTTGGATCAGAGTGGACTCTCTGTCTCTTCTTGCCATCTGCACGGCGCAGGAACGCGCATAAAATGCAGGAGATTTCTCCCTCTATAGCTGCGCACATCCAGCACACACACATACATGCACACACACACATGGCAACACGGCATGGTGTGGAGAGCTCTGTCTCTCTCTCTCTTTTTTTCTCTCTCTCTCTCTCTCACACACACACACACACACGGTGTGGAGTGCTGCTCCGGCTCACTCGCTCTCTTTCTCTCTCTCTCTCTCTCTCTCTCTCTCTCTCTCTCTCACACACACACGGTGTGGAGTGCTGCTCCGGCTCACTCTCTCTCTCTCTCTCTCTCTCTCTCTCTCTCTCTCTCTCACACACACACACGGTGTGGAGTGCTGCTCCGGCTCACTCGCTCTCTTTCTCTCTCTCTCTCTCTCTCTCTCTCTCTCTCTCACACACACGATTGTGGAGCTGCTGACTCTTTCGCTCTTTCTCTCTCTCTCTCTCTCTCTCTAACACACACACGGATTGTGGAGTGCTGCTGCTCTTTCGGCTCTCTCTCTCTCTCTCTCTCTCTCTCTCTCTCTCTCTCTCTCACACACATGGTGTGGAGTGCTGCTCCAGCGCTCTTTCACACACACACATACTGCAGGGAAAAGCAGTTTCCATGTGAAAAAGCCTGTACCCTGCATGGGGTCTCTCCTCTACACACACAGTGTCCTGTATCGACCCCTCTCCTCTCCTTTTCTCCGCTCCTTTCCTCTCCTCTTCTCCTCCTACTCTCCTCTTCTCCTCCTCCCTCTTGTCTCATGTCCTCCTCTCCTCTCCTCCCTCCCAAACTGAAGCCCTGTTCCCTCTCAGTGAGCCTGACCCCCTGCTTCACCCAGAGCTTGTCCTCAGTTCACCTTGTCCTCATCTGCCCCTGCCTCCACCCCCCACCACCACCACCACCTCCCCGCACAAACCACACACACAAACACAGTACCCCACCCCCCTGGCTTCCTCCACTTCACCGGTGCCAAAGTGCCTGCTTTTAGATTAAAAGGCCATTTCCCTATTGCCTCTTTCACTCATCTTCTAGCCTACTACCCTGTCTTTGGTTCTCTTGCTCCACCCCACCCCTCAATCAACACACACACACACACACACACACACACACAGCAGCTCACAGGCCCAAAGAGACAAGTCCGCCTTTTCCACCGTGTCCTCATTTCCTCCCTCGAGTTCCATCGCTGAGAGTAGGCTAAGCAGCGGTTACCGAGTTAGCGTGCTAGCACATTTGCATGCTAGCTCGTTGCCATTTTAGCATACAACAAAGAACTACATATCTCTCTGTGCAATTTCCATCAGTGTTTTTGCTAGCATGGTAACCTGCATTCGCTACACCATGACTTAAAGGTAATCTGTTTCTTTTTAATAAACTGCCTGTACACTTAACAAGTTCTCAATGCTTCGGTTTACATGTAGAGACCTTCATTATGCTACTGTGTAAGTGTGGTGCTATTTTGAGCCTTGTTAGTGGTATAGAAATAGCGGTTTCTTTTTACTTTACGTGTGCCCTGAAGGCTAGCGTTAAACGCTAATTAGCCGTTTGCAATAAAACTGGTCACATTCGAGTAGCATGAAAACAAATCCCAGCGAACGGTCGAACTCGGTACACGTGTTATTAACCCCTAGGTTCATTTTGCGCCGGAATTGTCCTTTAATCAGACATTCATGAATACAGAGGAGGAGGACTCTTTGAGTATATTAACACTTGTGTGGCTAACTTTTGTTAGCAGAAGATGAATGTTTACTGTTTTGATGGAGGCTTTGCTGTCTATGCACTCAACACCAGTCCATGGCAGTCCCTATCACATCAGTGTGTTAAAGAGACCAAGCGAAATAGAGAGGGTAAGGAGACAACAGACAAAATCAGAGAGACAGAGCAAGGAGAAGAAAAAAAAGAGAACAGAGTGACGAGACAAGCTGAAACACAGAAATGGACGGCATCTTACTTAGGAATTTTCTAATGTCTTTGGGCGTAATATTTCACTGGTGGCGACCGGTGTTTACAGCTATCCTATTAATTTTCCTCAATTCATGGTTGGGGAGGGTTAGGCTGGGGGTGGGGGTTAGGGGGCTGGGATCTTGTCTGAGATCTCAGCGCATCGAACAGTGAGCATGTCACCATGGTAACAAGGGTAGAAGCTGTCTTTTCCAAAGTAAAGCTGTCACTTAACTGGACGTCATTGCCTTGAATACATTTACCAGGGAGGAAAAACCCCTCTCAAAGCGGTACTCGTCAAAAACTGGCAAGTTTTTTAAAAAGCAAAGAGGCTGACTCATATTGGCTAGATGGAGCTTTCTGTGTGTGTGTGTGTGTGTGTGTGTGTATATGTGTGGTGTTTTAAGCCCCCAACGTCATCTTCCAGGCAGCGCTGCATGGAAGGCACTAGGGTTAGGCAAGGGCAAGGGTTAGGGTTAGGTGCCTTGGAGTCGACAGTCGCAGCGCTGCCTTGAAGTCGACGGTGGGGGCTTAAAACACCATCGAGCGAGCGTGTGTGTGTGTGTGTGTGTGTGCCAGGCCAGGCAGGCAAGATGGAAATGTCATGCGGTTGTCACGGCGAACAAAGAGACTTCATG
Organism: Alosa alosa; assembly: GCF_017589495.1. Taxonomy (NCBI): domain Eukaryota; kingdom Metazoa; phylum Chordata; class Actinopteri; order Clupeiformes; family Clupeidae; genus Alosa; species Alosa alosa. Next base: position 5,478,167 of record NC_063196.1, read on the forward strand.
ACAGATGAAACCATCCCGCCTTCGCAGTGACAGACACCCCCGTAGGGTGACGTCTCACGCCTGATGTCTCCACGCCTGTACCGCCGCACGTCCTCACCCTCGCACGCTGTGCCCTGGAACACAAGGTAACCCTGGCCACACGTGCCCCAACACAGCAGTCTTTGTGCTGTACATGGTTAATGTAAAAGGATGTAAAAGCAGCTAGGTGATGTGGCAACCACTCTAATGATGCAGCGTCTTATCTCACGCTGGCCTTTACCACAGGTCTGCCTTTCATTTACTGCGTTTCAAGCACATGGAAGAGCCGACAGATGAACTGTTGATTGTATCCATCAGCCAGATTTGTATCCATCACCCAGATAGCTGTTGGGTGTGGAGTGGATCTTGCCTTCATTTGACCCTGATATGGGCCTCATTTGGGCTTGGTATGGCCCTCATCTGTGGCACAGATAATAATAATAATACATTTAATTTTTTCACGGCAAAATCATTTCACAGTTTGAGGTGCAGCGTAGGTGAAAACTAGCCTGGCCACGCCTACCTAGATCTCCTTTCAGGCAGATGCTAGTTTGGAACACGATAGTTCACTACGTTTCCCCAGGTCGGCTGTGGGCTGTGGTAAACAGTACTAGCAACGCCTGCAAATAAATTGCAGTCGGAAGAATGTGTAAATTTATACTCACATTAAATACTCACATATTTGTTTCCTGACTATCAATGCTCTTTTTTGTCAGTTTGTAAAGTTTAGGCGAAGTAGGAAGTAACGTCAGGATCAATGACATTGATCAATGATCAATGTTAGGTTGGGCCAATAATTTAAAAGTTAACGACATGCCTACGCCTGGCTGTCACCATGCTAGCTTGTAAACGATTGTCAAGTGACTAGACACCATTCACTTTGTGAATGAGGAAGGAGACTAGGAGATAACTACAAGCTGTCGTTACCAGACAACAGAAGGGTTATAGTCTGTTTATATTCAAGGCATTAGTAGAGAGTCTATAGCGGAGCATCTGAATCAGGCGTGTCCAACCCCGATTAAGGTACGCCCGTTTAGAGCCCAGCCTGATTACAGGCTCTGAGGGAGAATATGGCCGAAGGTGGTGAAACGTACTGACCTCGGGTACTAACGACCTTGCGGAGATGAAAGCAAGCGGCAACGCAAGGATATTCCAGTGAATCACGAGGAAGGAAGTGAGCTCTTCACAGGAACACTCAGCGGAAGAGATTTCCGATGAACAGCACAGGCAGGGCAGAGAGAGAGAAACAGAGAGATGACGGAGAGGATGAGTGTTGCGGCACACACTTGATGGGTACAATGGCTTCAGGTCAAAGTCACGTCACGTCACATGTGACTAGCTTGTGTTGTTGTTGTGCCTATCTGAGGTGTTTGGCCAAGACATTCTGAAATGCCGTATTGAAGACCTTCACTGAATCAGAGTGTACATCTACATGTACACAAATAGTCGAAGCAGTGGGCCGCCTGGGAGTATGTGCCTTGCTTAAGGGCCCCTCAGTCATGGATGTGAATTTGGGAGAGCACTATTCAATCACCCCACCATGGACACCAGTCTGATTCTCTAACCAGCTGGCCACCTTCAGTGGTCAGTCACCTGGCTACAGTGCTGAAGAACAACTATATGAGGGGGAAAGTGCCCTGGGTCTCTGCATTCTTGGGATCGTCGATCGAAGTCGTTGATTTTTTCCCGTAATTGATTTCCTGTAAAAATGAAACTTATATATAATCTAGATTCATAAAGTGAAATATTTCAAGCCTTTTTTTGTTTGAATCTTGATTATTATAATATTGATTATTACAGTTTACAGCTCATGGAAATCAAAAATTCAGTATCTCAAAATATTAGAATAAAGAATTAATAATACAAAAATGTCAACCTGAAAAGAGCTCTAACCAGTACAAGTCGAAACACCGGCAATGGCTTCCTGAGCCTTTAATCTCTCTGTCTGGGCAGGGCCATGGACTTCCACAATATTCTATTTTTTTAGATACACCTGTATTGTATGTGTGGTAGTTTTCAACTCCTTTCAAAAGCATGGCTGTTATGGAGAAAGCCGGGAGCAAAACCTGAAATGAGTTTTGTTTTGAAAGAGATGTAAACAGTGCGGGTCTCACAAGGACAGTGTCCTCAATGCTTAATCAAAAGCCAAAACAAACACTTGTTAGAGTAAAACTGGAGCTGGCACTGGCTGCTGATGGCCTCGACCACAGCACCGGGAGAGATGATGCAAAGTCCTGAAAGCAGCAGCTCTGAGGGACTGGCTTCAGCTGAGCGCAGAACACACAGAAACCAGAACACATACCACACAGGACACACAGCCCCTAGAACACACAGAACCTGGGCCCAGCACAGAACACACACATCACCCTAGAACACACAAAAACACAAAATACACAGAACACACAACCCCCAGAACACGCACCACAGGACACAGAACCCCTAGAACACACAGAACCCAGGCCCAACACAGAACACACACACACACACACACACCACCCTAGAACATACAGAAACCAGAACACAAAATACTCAGCACACACAAACCCCAGAACACACACCACACAGAACACATAACACCCAGAAACCAGAACATAGAACATAGACCACACAGACACAACCCCTAGATCACACAGAACCCATGCCCAACACAGAACACACACACACCCTAGCCTAGAACACCCAGAAACCAGGACATACACCACACAAAACACACAACCCCTAGATCACACAGAACCCATGCCCAACACAGAGCACACACACATCACCCCTAGAACACACAGAAACCAAAACTCACAACCCTTAGTTCACACAGAACCCAGGCCCAACACAGGAGACACACATCACCCTAGAGACACACAGAAACCAGAACACACACCACACTAGAGACACAGAAACCAGAACACACACCACACAAAACACATAAAACCTAGAACACATAGAACCCAGAACACACCACACCCAGGTTTGTTGCAGAATACCAGAGGTGGCTCTACGGGGGGCCAAGGTGAGCCGGCCCCCCGTCCCTTTACTGGCCCACCCATCTGGGAAAGGGTGAGGGAATAAATCATTTATTATTTTACAATTTTACAATTATTGTTCTTATCACACTTTTTTTGCCCAAATGTCCCATATACAAATTCATGAAAAGAAGTCATTATGTTTATATACTGTATGTTTTTTTTTATATATACTGTAGTAATAATGTGCCATACTGTTCTTCCCCTGTTTGTGTTATTCTATGTGGGTTAATCTATGTGTGTTATTCTACTGTATGTGTGTTATTCTATGCGTGCTATTCTATGTGTGTTATTTCTTGTGCTATCTTGTGCTAATGATATAATGATTCTATAATGATATGAACAAAAATATATGCATTGCTTTAGAAAAATAAATCCAGATATTGGGGCAAAGTATTGTATTTTTATGTAAAAACATGGGCCCTTTTGGGTAGGCCTACAGTCCATGTCACCTCCTATCGTACGCTGCCCAATTGGCATCATCATGTGCACTCTTTCTCTCTCTTTCTCTCTGCTACTCTGAATGTGCCAAAGTGAAAACATTAGAAATTAGGAATGGTCGATTAGTCATTTCTGATCTGATGGCAAATCAAGAAATATCGACTAATCTTTTGTAGGCCCTGTACTTAGTGCAGTCTTCATGCAATTAAGGCCTTGTTTGGTGCATTTAGCAATATATTATTTGTCTACACAATTACAGTTCCAGTGCAGAAAGACTATAGATGTTAGCCTTAAAGACAGACATGCAGGGTATTAGCCCATCCATTACCATTACCACACCCTGCCTGCATGAAAAAGTCCAGCTTCAGAAAGTAAAAGTCCAACCATGTCTTAGTTCTACATGTGCATTTAACATAGGTGATCTCACCAATTAGCTGCTCTACCCAAAGTCCTTTTAGGCAAGTCCTTCCACTTGGCAGCCATATTGCAATGCTTTTTGGGCACTTAGTGGGCATTTATTTTAACAGAAATGCACGTGCGCAAGGCTTCACGACACCAATCTTGCTCTAGCGGCGAGATCACAACACGATGATTGGCACGATATCTTCAGAACACACCACATGATTGGCTCAATGTATTCACAACACAACACATGATTGGCTCAATGTATTCACATGTCGACGTTTAACTAACCCCATGCATTTCTATGGAGGATTTTTTGAGAGCTGTGTCTCCTCCTTAGAAAGTCTCTGCTCTACCTGGCTGAAGAGTTGTGCTAATTAGAATCAGCTGGTTTAAGGGAATGGATGGCACAGAAAGGTGGTTGGACTTTTATTCTCTGAAGCTGGACTTTTGCACCTCTGGAAAACATTTACTGACATGGGACCTGAACATTGCCATGGGTTATCCATGAATTAACCTATCTATCAGACTTGGTGTTGGTTTTTCTCAGAAATACCAATGGGCTTTTTTGTTGGTGTGTTTCATTGTGCCTATCTGTCATCTGTCGTCTCCTCAGTGGCAATGGAAGTTTCTAGAGTATGACTGACTCATGTACATGACAGAGATGATGAGCCAGTGACTGACAGGCCAGACTGATAGCTGGACATCACAGACACAAGGCAGAGTTTGGGGTTTGATCATCATTTATTGTGTTTTTATTTCTTCAGAAATGGCAACACCCAAGGTCAACTTGTAAATGTGGGAGGGGATAGTTATGACAAAGAATTCAGTGGAAGTCCCTTTAAAGAACAAAACCTGTTTGTACAACTTTAGTAAACTTGAATGTTGTTCTTACAGTTTCAACCTTGTCCTTGCTGAACATGGCTCTCAAGTCTCATGCATGGACTGTGAGAAACGTGCAACTGACAGACCTCACACAACAAGTGATTGTTTAGGACAGCGGTGAGTGACAGGCTATCACAAAACAATTTATGTCTTAATGTCACTCAAAGTATTTTATTATTAAGGCCTTGGTGTACAAATGTCTACTGTTTTGTACATTTCCAATTGTGAATGTCATGTTGGTCAAAATGCACTATACTGGTTCCATGCTGAATAGTCCACATAGGACTCAATATGCCACAATTAAAATAGTGGTACCTTGCACATTGTTCATTAGAAAATATTTATTTATTTAACTGTCATATTGACAACAAAGTAGTTTGACTATATTGTTCATAAACAATGGTGCAAGGACTTGTAATTTTGATTGCACTGACAGTTTCATTTCATTCATATAAATACTTACTTTTGAGAATGGACTAAGCATTTTGAGCAAGATTGCAGCTTTTGCTGGTAATACACTATGTGGTGCAGTTTGCATTAATTGTTTTGAGAAATGCACCAACTGTTGTGCAAACGTTATTGATTTGTGAAATGCATGTGACTGATTTCAAAACATCTTTTCAAAACATGTATTCAAAACAACAGCCTTTTAGGGTTTTATTTGTCACGTCTTTGCCTTTGGATGGGCGGACAAGTAGATCAATAAAACTAATCCATACCTAAAGATTAAGGGAAAACATTTATGTTTTTTCCCCATGCTGATATATGAAACATGAATAATCCTTTCTAATATGATAATATGTGTACAGTATGTGTGTCATGTCATCCTGTATGTGATTTTGCACTGCGTTTTGATTGTCTGTTAAAGGTAATCTTTGTAACATGTCTGAGTCCAGTTTTGATCCTCATTACTCAATTTACAGAGCACTCTTTGGGTGAGTAGGCTACTATTGTTCCTTGTAGTACTATTGCTGTACTTATGGGCAAAGGGGGATTCTGTGAAGTAGTTGTGCTGTCATTCTAACAGAATAGACAGATCGGGCCTAGTCAGAGTGTAACGGCTCGTTCTTTACAGTTCGAGAGTTGCAGCTTTACCGTGTTTCTTTAAAAACTGAGTGTTCTATTCGGGTGCTAATACTCCATGAGGGGGACTATCGAGCCCTGTGGTCGGCAATTTTGGCCCTGAAAGGAAATAAATATATGTGTGCGCGCACAGTTTAGAACTACTTCAAGAATCTCCATGCTGCTGTATGCTGCTGTACACTGGGCTCTTGATTAGTATAATCATTCTATGTTGTTTTTTATGTTTTAATTATTTCTTTTTAAACACTTTTATGCTTTTATATACTATGTGTGTAGTTTTATGTACTATTTATGTACCTTGTGTGTTTTATGTTTTCTTATTATACATTATTATTATTATTATTGTTAACTTTTTAAACTATTCTTTGACTATTGCCCTTCTATGCTTTTATCAGCTATTCCTGTTTGCTTTTGTTTATGTAAAGCACATTGAATGACCCCTGTGTATGAAATGCGCTATATAAATAAAGTTGACTTGACTTGACTAAGATTTTTGTGACCTGTTCTAGGTATGTGCTGCAATAATCATGCTTTGTAACTGGCATATTTTTTTCACAGCAGATGCCTTGAATCTGTTGATGGTTATGTCATGTGTAAGTCTCAATCTTTCCATTTCTTTCCACAAAATCTGCCAGAAGTCATAAATTAAGGGTTTGTTTTTCAAAATGTTCTACCAGTGGAGCCAGTCCCCGAACCCCCCTATCTAGCTGGGTTAGTCTTCAACCAACAGTACCGCTGCTGGAAAAGTTTATAGGGGAAACACTAAAAGTACCAGATTAGTTCCAAACATTCATTCAACTCAAAATCAGCCAAGCCATTCATTCAACTCTTCAGCCAAGAACCCCCGCTCTCTATAGAACATACACCACCCAGGCCTGACACATAAGTCCTCTATAGAACATACACCACCCAGGCCTGACACATAAGTCCTCTATAGAACATACACCACCCAGGCCTGACACATAAGCTCTCTATAGAACATACACCACCCAGGCCTGACACAGGAAGGCTTTTTACAAAAAACACGCCAAAGAGGGGTTAACTCCACGCTCGAGTGCAGCCAATTTTCCAAATAAAGGCAGTGATTACTTAATCACAAACATTTGTGTTTTCCTTTTCCTGGGCTTGCCCAGTGACAACAAAACCTTTCAAGATCAAAGGAACACTGGAGATATTTAATATTTAAACGTTGCACTTGGTTGTGAGCACTTCTATAGGAAACTGATACAGACAGTGAAGGAAGCTCCTCTTCACAGATGTGCAGCGAGTCAAGCGAAACATCTGGGAACCGTTCAGGTTGTCCTCAAATCACTGACCCCAGATGTTTTCTTGATCAGAAGCAGTCCATAAAGCTAGGGTTAAATCAGGATAGGGGATCACCGACGTATGCAAAAGCACTTATGACTGTGTGTCATGGGCACATTCACTCAAGGAACATATGCACACAAATAAACATATACAGGCGTGCACGCACACACCCGCACACATGCGCGCACACACACAAACACACACCACAAACATATAAAAATGCACACACACAACAAACATGAACACACACCCACAAACACACATGTGATTGCACTCGCACACACACATACACATACACACGCACACACACACACACACACACACACACACGCACACAGCATACACACACTGAGAGTGTGTCAGGGAGCTAAAAAAGTAGAGGCTGTGAGTTTTTTGGCTACCGGTCGGAGGAAGCACGCAGGAGATTTGGATGAAAAGTCAAAGTGAGGCCGGTGTGTGTGTGTGTAAACTGTCCGCTGTCCTCAGCTGCCCCGGCGCACACAGGGTCACTTAAGGTCTCCGCTAGCCAGGACTGTGGGATAGCAGCAGTGCTAACATTCTCACAAGAGGTAGACAGACTTAAAAAACACACCAACAGTCACCACAGTAACAGTTGCCATGTCTGACATCTGCTATAGGACAAAGGACATTTATTCAACTTATTATTTCCAATCTTAGAAAATTATTTTGACTTTTTAGAAGTGTTTTTTTTTTCTATATATTCATGGGTAAATAAGTATACATGTCCATGTGCATATTAATATCCATGCCAAACTCGTGTCCAATTCATGTCATTCAGACTTGTGTAAGTACAGCCATTTACACAAGTTGAAGACCACCTTGAAAGATTTACATTTGTCATATAACGACGCTGACTCGGTTTGATAACAGAAAATACACACTAACACCTAACACAGGAGGGAAATCCCAAAGACATTTTGAATGAAACATCACACGAAGAATTATACTGCACATTTACCACTAATTTATCATTACAACATTTGCACTGCACTATGGGATACTCTACAATCACTCATCCCATGCAGAGCGGAGGACAAACTCATCCCATGTGGAAGAAAGACACCACCGTTGTACTTCCAGTGAAGACCATGCGTTTTCATTTTAATTACTAATAATACCTAAAGTCACTAAGAGAACCTTAATGCTTCCATTAATGTTTACTGTAATGCTTGTTTTAGACAGGGATGTTTGCACTAAGAATGCAGTTCTCAGAGTCGGTTACCAAGTCGTTTTCTCGAGCTACTAACAGGAAGTTGCAAAAAGAACGCACCCTGAAGTTGTATCCCAACTCATCAGCTCGTTTGAACCCAGAGTACCAGAGTCGAATTTCCAAGATGGCTCCACCCATTAACAGGAAATGAGAGCTATAGATACAGTATGCACTGTTTATTAGCATTTCTGTACAATTTGTGTCTCATTACTGTAATCGTCTAGGTAATCTAGAAAAAAAAAATCACCCAACCCAAAACTAATTGCAACAGAAATTATTTTTGTTGTATTCAGTTCATGCAACCTTCCCATCACATGCCAAAAGTCCATGAAATCCAAGTGAAAAGTGGTGGGAAAAAGTGCATACTGTAGGTCAATGGCCAAAAACTGTATCTTTGGCAGTTTTACTAAACTTTCATAGCACAGAGGATATGTGAAAATTAAGTCCAATTCTTGAACATGAATCTTGGTGAACTTGTATAGTTTGGAGCCCTGAACATTTTCAGATATAAAACCATGGCAACCATTAAATGTTCCACTTAACTGAATTAAGCCTCTATTTTACATCATATCTCCTGAATCAAACATGGTATCTCACAGGGTCCTTGATCCAAAGATGGTGTCACAGAGGTTCATTCTTTGCACAAGATCCATCTGTGTCGTGACATTGTTAAGAGAACTTCTCAACTTCTCTTTGTGAGCCTTCCGAAGAAGGCCTCCATTTAAGCAGCAAGGCATGCCAGCTTGTAGGTCTCATTCAATGAGCTTGTCCTTGGTGATGTGGTTTTCTTTCATTTGCTTCGTTTTTTGCTTCCCCCCTCACATGCATTTATTCAGTTTTTATCTTGGTGGAGGCCCCTCTCGTTGGATGCCACTGAGAATCTGACAGCTAGTGACATTGTTAGAGAGTTGCTCTTATCCTCTGCTGGTTTGGGGGCTCAGGTCCTCTCAGAGGGGGTGGGGGTTGAGAGAGAGAGAGAGCGAGAGAGAGAGAGATGCAAACATGCAGATCTCCAGCAGGCTCGAATGTACTCCTGCATCAGTGGAATGGTTGAGGAAGTGGAGGCTGATATGACAGATATGTATGGTTTGCAGCTTTGTTATGGGTGCACCTGCCAAGTAATGGGCTTCCCAGGATGCTTGGCGGCAGCCATGAGCCACACGTCCACAATGTCTGGCCTCTACTCGTGGTCCCCGGTGTAATTTCAAGTGTTGCTTGTTGAAACCACTTGTTACACTGCTAGTAGGTCATCTATCACACGACCTGTTAATAATATATCCATCACACTGTCTGTCAGTCGTCCATCTGTCACACTACTTGTCAGTAATACAACCATGATGCTGCCTGTCAGTAGTCTATCTGTCACACTACTTGTCAGTAATACATCCATCACGCAGCTGGTCAGTAGTCCATCCATCACACGACCTGTCAGCAAAAGCCTTTGTCCACCAAACATGTTTTTTTGCGCTGGCAGCGTCTGTTTTCTATACAATAATCCTATGAAGTTCAGCTTTCACAGCACTCAGCACCCTGAACGAAAATAGAATGGCATAGAATGTTTTTTTTAGAGCTGAAATCTGTTCAACTTTTCAAACAGCATTGGGCTCGTAAATGTCACTTCTCTCTTTCTAGCCAGTTAAAATCAAGGAAGGGGAGGACCTACACGGAACAATGTTGAAAGTGGCAGAGGAAAACACCAGTCAGCTCAGACATATGTGACCATATATAGAAAGACTCCTGCAAACAGAATGGAAATTACAAAGCCTAGAAGGATTACCTATTCTATTTCAATGTCAAATGAGCTCCTTGCATATGTTGCTGCTATTTCAGTTAGCTAGTTAGTTAGCCATAAGCAATGTTCAAAAAAGGAAGTGCTGGCAGACGGTTTTGGCAACCTAGAAACAGTAAACGCTTGAACAAAGCGCTCTGAACATGTTTGGTGGTCACAGGCCTTAATAGGCCTACATCCGTCATGCTGCCTGTCAGTAGATCATCCAAAACAATTTCTTCTAGTCATCCATCCATCATTCGATCTGCTTGCAGAGGACTTGTTAAAATAACATTTGAACACTACCTGTCAGTAGACCTTGGGAACGCCACCTGTCAGTAGGTCACCCATCACACTATCAGTAGGCCTGGAGAACACTGGTTATCTTCTGTCTGAATGAAAAAGCTGGTCAGGAATGTAGGTTGGTCAGTTATCTGAGGCCATTTCCACACGTAGCTGGGCATTTTTTAAAACAGATTCGGAGACCTGACATCATTTTAAAGAAAAATAGGATAGAATACGATAATGTCACAATCCAAAAACTCCTAGAGCTGAACTCGGTTCCTTTTAAGTCACTCCCAAATATTAGCCAGTTGCCAAGGAAACTCACGGGGGGATTACACCTGGCCCTAATGCTCCGTAGTATATTTACACAAAGGTTGCAAGAGTAGGAGATGGAGACAAATTGACAAGCGTTATTTATTTTTGCGGAGAGAATGTGACATAGAACATATGTCATGACATGTTGACATAGAAACAGGAACGTATAAATGCCCGCGTTGAATAAATTAATAAATTATTTTATTTTGAAAAAATTGATCGACCTAATTTCATTTTAATATGCTACATCTATACACCAAACCTACAGTAGGCTATGTGCAGAACAATATTATTTCAGAAGTGAAAGAATGGCTTTTGTTGTCCTATGACAGGGACTTGCTGACTCGAGGAACCAGAGACTCACTCGCTCGTCTGCTACTCTGTCAAAATCAAGCAACTGGATTCACTCGTAAGAACGTAGCCCGGCTGTTTCGCGCTACTGACTACCGAGCTCAATTCAGCTATGTATCCGGCTCTGAGGGAAGTTGTCTGCTCATTCGGCCCCTTCAGTTGACTTGTGGGGTTATGGTTGCGAACAAACTCCTTGGTTGTAGCCTAAGTTATAAAACTTGGATTAGCCTGGCTCTGCCCTCTACGTACTTACGCTCAATTTTAATTTCCCTTCAGTACGTTGTCTGGGTCTGCGGTATACAGGGGGTCAAGAGCGTGCAGATTAGCTTCGGCATGTTAGCATACGCCATTTTCAAATATGGCGCTGCATGGAGCATTTGGAACCAGCTCCATGCACGAAAATCCGTGTTGGGCATGAGCTCTCATGCGCGTACATGTTGGTGGGCGGGTACCTATCCGGCGGCTACAGCCAAACGTTATTCAGTGCGTATTTCTTGAGGATCCTATGAGAAGACGTGCATATTATGGTTGTTTATCCATCATATGACAAATAAACAAATAAAGAAAATTGTATTGATCTTGTTTCGTTGTTGTTTGTCCCAAACAAAAATAGCCTAAACATGATTAAAGACAATAAATTACACAACAGCGGCATAAAAACCTTGTCTCGTTACACCATGGGTCTCCAACACGTTGCTCTCAACCTATAGCCGCCCCCTTTGGAGCTTGCCAGAGGCTGAAGCACTAGGCTACTACATTTAAACACAATTATTGCCACGAGGCATTCCAGCCTACGAATTTAATAAAAAGTAAACCATGCATAATTTAAAAAAAAATCAATTTAGGCTACTTCGCTATGCAATAAGGTTTCCATTTTTACTAGCCTAGCCTCCACCATTCATTTGTATGGAGGGCGGGACTTAGTCACTCTCTCCAGTTATATATAATACCTCCATGGCGGTATATTCGCAAATTTTCTCTGGCCAATCTTTACCTGTCCAATCAGCGTGGCTGAGAACGATGACAATGAGGTCGTGCGAAGACGAAACTGAAACTTATTGTGATAAACAAAAGTAGCAACGCCTGCAAACGTCAAACAATGCAGTTGGAAAAATGCAGACATTTATTTACAGCAAAGGTAGACCCACATACATTGCTTCCTGTTGATGCTGTTTATTGTCAATTTAGGCGAAGTAGGAAGTACCGTTAGGGATCTCTGATCAATATGATTGGTAAGGCTGGACCAATGATTTCAAAGTTAGTGCCAGTCACGATGCAAACGTTTCCCTTTCCACTTTGTGAAAGAGTCTGGATATTTCCAGGCTACGCTAGGATAACCTAATAAATGTTGCACGAGGTTTGTGTGTGACGGTATTTATCATTTTAGATTTAATTGTAGTAGGACACAGTTGATCCGAGTTAATGATACTAGACATTTGCCCACTGGGACCTGGGTTCGAACCCCAACCCGTGGTCATTTCCTGACCCCATTCCATCTCTTTCTCCCACTTGCTACCTGCCACTCAAAAAATAATAATAATGAACACACACACACAATGAAAGAGAGAGGAAGAGAGAGACACACACATGCTCACTGTATATCCAGTATTGCATTCCCAGCCAGGCTGTTTTATGTGTGCTGTGTGAATTTTGCCGGGATTAAATGGCTTTCTCCAGACTGAAGTTAGAACGTGTTGGACGTGCGTCAGAACTCAGGCCGTGGCAACAGGATAATCCGAAATGGGACTGGATCACGGTTGCTAAGTAACCACAAGTCTTCTCAGCCACTGAAGTGGAGGTGAGAAAGCCCGGTGGTGCTTTTGGGGGCTGCTCAAGAGGGAGAGAAGAGCGAGAGAGAGAGGTCTTAGGGTTCATTTAAGCACCACACACTCCAACAGCTACATGAATAAATAAACACATAGAGAGAGAAAGAGAAAGACTTAGAGAGAGGAAGTTTAGTTTTTGACGTTTAAAATCGCTTATTGAACCATAACATGAATCAAAGAATCCTAGAAAAGGAGAGGAGGAGAGAATGAGAGAAACAGACCGGGAGGAAGAGGACAACTTAACAGATAGTAACAGATAGCACTGCGCAAACATCTTATGCACCCATTGGATGTGTTAACATTGTGGTAATGATCATATACCAGCTCAGATCAGTTGCATCTCGACTGTTGTAGAAACAAGTGGCTGATCTTTAATGCAATATCTACAATGCCCATTATCAGCAACCTTTCATCCAATGTTCCAAAGGCACATTCTGTTTACTAATCTGATATAATTTTAAAAGGCTATCTGAGAAAATATTGGAGAACCCTTTTGCAATTATGTAAGCACATAATGTAAACATAAAGGTTCATTGACTTACAACTTCCAGCAGGGGCATAACTAACAGTGAAATTAAACTTAAATTGGGGCATTAAACTCTTACCAAATCGTTTCAAAAGTGTACTAATCTTGTAAACGAAAGTTTTAAATGCAGTTGCATTTACAAAGAAATACACGTCCTGCACCGGAAATAAAAAAAACAGAAAATTCTACTCTTGGACCACTATTAGATTGTTGTGATGTTAGGTATTAGGGAATTCAATTAATAGTATCCACTGTAAAATATCACATTATGCTATTTGTTTTTGCCGTGTTATGATCGGTCTTGGAATGGGTGAAGCTGTTGACAGACCCAGCTGGTTCTGGTCTCTGTCACAAGATGATGTCACTTTGACAGATTGAAGACCTCATCGCTTAGCCACTGCTGGAATATAGCTCATGGCTCAGAGTGGGGAGTGGGAAAGGCATAGCCAAAGGTTTCTGTTCAAAGAGCCTCGATGAGGCAAACTGAGACCGTGCTCTCACCCCAGGCGTACAACGAAGAGATCTGCTGTGCCGAGTGGAGATGTAAAGTACGCTTTGGGTGGCCTCTTCTCATTGCGCCTTGCTGAGATGCTCTTCTCTTGCCACTAGGGATCAGCAGCTGGGTGCACAGTGGTGAGGGTCAGCAGCTGATCTTGAAGTCCTCACCACAGCTGGATCTGCCAGCAGCTTCTGTTGCACTGGGCATGCCCACCATCTGCCAGACAGCTCTGTCAACAGCTTCCCCCTAGCAAGATTGGTCATTGTAATACTGTAATTCCAACAGTTAATGTGGTGTGTTTGTGTATGTGGACATGACGTTGACAGGTTTTCTATCAGAGACATATCTTATGTTTGATGTCTGTGTACAGAGCTGTGCTGTGGAGTTTTCTAAAGAGAGATGTAAGCCTCTGTAGCGGCAATGCTATATGAGTGAATGACTCTCTGTGGAGTTTTCTTGGGAGGGAGATGTCTGTCTGATGTTTTGATGGTGCTATATGTTTTCTATACTATTCTATACTATTTAATTGCCCCCCGGGGATGAATAAAGTGATTTGAATTGAATTGAATACTGGGATGTGCTATATGTTTCTGTATTGGTGCGTGCTGTATGTACGGTATCTGTATTTGGCCATGCTGTATGGTCTCGGTAATGGGACATGCTACATGTATGGTCTCTATACTGGGATGTCATATGTTCTCTGTACTGATGCGTGCTAGGATGTGCTGCATTGTCTCTGTAATGGGACTTGCTGTATGTATTGTTTCAGTACTGGGATGTGCGGTATGAGAGAGTATAGCTCTCAGTGGAGCGGCTGAGGGCTGTGTTCTCTATTCTCGCCCATCCTCAGCTGATTTCCTCTAGCCCACATTAGCTGCATGCAGCACAGGGTTCAGCAAAACAAAAACAAACAAACAAAAGGTGGGGATAGTGGGGGAATAAAAAAACAAACAATTGAGGAATATGTCATAGTTCGCCAGGTCAGGGGCAGCCGTGGCCTACTGGTTAGCGCTTCGGACTTGTAAACGGAGGGCTGCCGGTTCGAACCCCGACCAGTAGGCACGGCTGAAGTGCCCTTAAGCAAGGCACCTAACCCCTCACTGCTCCCTGAGTGCTGCTGTTGTTGCAGGTAGCTCACTGCACCGGGATTAGTGTGTGCTTCACCTCACTGTGTGCTGAGTGTGTTTCACTAATTCACGGATTGGGATAAATGCAGAGACCAAATTTCTCTACTTTATATACAGTCTACTTATACTTATACTAGGTCAGGGTCGAACAGCATTTTGAGAGGAACAGAAGTCCTGTGTAGAAAAAGGTAGAGATGACAAAGCAGCTTGTGGATCAGGGGATCTGACAACAAACAAACTGGAGACGAAGCCAGAGAAGCAAGTCAAGGCCTTTCCTCCCTCCGTCGTGCTAAAAATAGCCCCGTTTGGGACTGTGTGGGGTGAGGTGAGGGTACAGGGAGAGCCTTATGAAACAGGAGCTTCCTTGTCTCTGTCTGTAGCTCTGTATATAGCGTGTAAAAATTACACACAGCCGTACCGCAGCGTTGTGAGACAGCGAGCAGAAGGCTGGCCCAAAAGGCAGAGAGCCCGCTCAGTCTCCATGACGGTCATTCAGATGGCTTGTGTTTGCCCATGGGGCCACAGTCGCTTCTACGCTATGTCACATCTATGAAACTCCCACCCTGCGTTCTGATTGGCTGAACCATAAAGTCGGTTGCAGAAATCACTCTCAATGGAAGAGGTCCCAGATGGATGTGAGTGAAGCTAGGCGGAGCTAAGTGGAACGAAATTCATCTGGCTAGGGTCAGGTTACACAAAAGCAGCACAACAGAGGAATTCTCTCTCATCTTCTCAATAACAAACGACTCGCACTGCCTACACTGAGTGTAGCCTGCTCACCTCTGATGTATGTGCTTACACCAGAGACTGTGAGAGAGGTCATATTACACATCATCTGCACCCCATGGTGCCCAAGGGACTAAGGCACACCTTACCTCAGGATGTTTGAGGGTCTCTGAGGGTGAGGATATATTTAGCCTCGCCTGGACTAAATCTGCTGGAGCTTCCAGGAGTACTTTCACGACACAGCTATCTGGATTCACTACACCCAACTATCTGTTGAATGCAAGGCTATGCAATAGGCTACAACTGCATTTCTCAAACCGTGGTCTGTGGACCACTGGTACTTCACAAGCTATCCGTAGTAGTCCGCGAGCAGATATGGTGAAATATCATGTTTTATTAGTGTTTATTAAACTGCCTATGTGTTATGGAGGACCGCAGGTGTCACTGAAAAAGTAAGAAAATATGTCATTGATTTGCCACTGTAAATGGTGATAAAAAGTGAAATTATGAAAATAATTGATACACTGATCCATCAATAAATAATCTAAAAAGGGATTTTCAAAGCAGAGTTGTGAGTCAAATAGATTAGTTGTTTACGATGTTGAACCAACTCATATGTAATCCAAACAGTATTATTTGAATGGTCTGTTTACTTGACCTGACAGACTTCAACAACCCAACAGTTTTGCAACACTACCTACCTACATTCCAGTGACACTTTTAATTTAGGTCAAAAATCATCCGAGTGCCCTTTGACAGAGAATGTGGAAAACAATTAGCTAACTATATCCTAACATAACTAGCATGAAGCTGTCAACATGGGTTAGTTAAAAGAATAGGTACTGTATTGTCCTCATAGGCAAACTATTCCGAGTAAACATGTCTGCACATGCCTGACGAAGATCCAAGGGGATCGAAACGTTGCTTTTAAATTAATAAAGTTTATATTTTGGAGCAGTTGCAGTGTGCAGGCCACACTTTTTCTACTGTCTGACACTATTGTCTGGCACCTGCAGAAAACTTTACTTTGGATGTGCGCACCCACTCTCCGAAATGCTTGTAATCATGTAAAGAAAAAGGATATTCCTTTTATGTTCCTCTCAATACAAAAAATGACAGAGTAGATGATAAAGGAATTGAGGAGAGAGCTGAGGAGCAGGAAGTGGAGAGAGACAGAGGTTGGAGGAGTATCAAGCAAACTCGTAGACCACGTTTACGCGTAGGAAAAACGGTTTCATTTACACGAAAAGGGAGTTTTTATCACTGAAAACCATTATTTCTGAAATCTCCACCAAAATGGAGACATTGGAAAAATCCGTTTTTCAGAATAGGCTTACCCTATGTATAAACTTGGTCTTAACAAGAGAGGGAGCAGGAGGACATGCATGCTGTGACAGAGGGACATCCAGAGGATTCATGGCCTACTGGGACCAGGTTTGTGATGATGAAAGAGAGTGTGTGTGTGTTCAGTTCGAGTTATGAACGCGTAAAGATGGTCTTGGGTCGAACGTGCACCTCTGGTAGAAACTAAACGTGCTCTCGCATCCCGGAGTTTCCTCGGCGTTGCGCTGTCGGAGTCATGGGGCAATAAAGGTACAGTATATAGCACCGGCAGCGGTGGATAAGTTACTCGTCGTCCGTGGCTGGGTGGTGTAGCCTTTCCCCCAGTCTAAACTCCATCACATCCCGTTGACCACTCTTATTCTCAACACGCCCAGTCAAATAACGAGTTTAGCCAACCTGCACCTCTGTTGTCCAATTTAGTGTCCACACCTGAGTTAATCACCCGTGGTGACATTCGGGAGTGCACTGCTATTAGTGACGCAAACAGTACAGTGGCAGACAGATTAAGTAGCCTACTGGACATGGAACCGTTCATGTTACCACAACCCCGTGTGTCCTTTGGTTTCAGTCTGTATTATTCCCCAATAAAACAGAACTATCGATCAAATGTCTGTCCCTCCCTACTCTATTCGGTCCCAGATGGCCCACGGACAGGCTACACCATCAATCACGTTACAGGCACATAAACAAGGCGACATTTATTTAATTGTTTCACATTAGCCTCCACATTGACGATCAAGTGAATATGGGTAACATTTTTTACCTCTGACATGTTAACCTATTTTTGCTTGCAGTTATATGTATTTTACAGCATTGCAAATGCAGTCCTGTTCTTGAGTTGCAAAAGAGCTGTGATGTGAGTTGGCTAGAAAAAGAAACCTGTCCATAAGGCAGTGTCTGAGTTCTGAACGACAATTCGACAATGACCAAAGCATTGCCTTGTCTAGAGCAAGGCCTTTCATTTTTAGTTCATATGCTATAAGAGGGTTTCACAATGGGTGCAAGAAAGTGGTGCGATTTTCACTGTTACAGGAGTCTAGCCTATGGTGATATAAGTTCTGCCAACACTGTTTCGTTTTGTCCAACATTTGCAGTTGTAATTGTAGCCTAATTGCAAGTTGAATTGCACAGATATTTTATGATAGGACGAGGCAAAAATGGCAAACAACTATTCTGATCACACAGCTACTGTGTAATAATAATTTCCCAAAATTGTAGGTTATGTTATTTATTAACGGTTATAGAACACATGACGAGAAAAAAACGCACCCCACACGCAATTATCTTTATGCTCACGAGGCTACACGCCTGCGCCACCCAGTGTACGAATTCTGAAGCAATTGGTTGACATATGCCACTGGGTAGGCTACTTATTAAGGATTCCAAAACATTCACTGGCCACCCCCCGTTATTTGAATGCAACACATGTGCTTGAGGAATTAACGCAATATCTCCACAAATATGTATAAACTTTTACGGCAATTGAACCGATTAATTCCACTAGGCTTCAAATGTAAGCCTACACTTAGCCGCAATTCCTAACCGAGTAATGAGATTCACTGCGCTAAGCCAGTTATTCCTTGTCGCAACATTACTCAAGCCAAATTAAGAAATCATTTTTTTTTCTCCTTGAAGCCTTGCAGTCTACCACCACCACGTAAGCTGTTTGGTTTCATTGAAGAAGAGTAACTCTCATTTTATATTAACTTCCAGTTTACGCATGATACACTGGAAGACACTGACCCCCCTCCCTCTCCCCCTCTCTCCCTCTCTCTCGCTTTCTCTGTCTTTCTCTCTCCGTCTCCCTCAACCACACACCACACAACGCAAGAGTTGACGGGAGGTAATCCCCTCCATGTGAGGAGGCGGACCGGGTGTGGAGGCGTGTTGTTTTTCATTCAAATCCTTACTAGTCCTATAAAAGCAGAACTTTAGGCAGAGGGTGTCGAAGTAGATGGGAGAGAGGTAACCGACACGATTGTCTCCCCGGCCGGAGGGTAACGGAGATGCAGCTGTCTGCAGGTGTCCAAACGGCGCGGGTGCTGAGGTACGCAACCGTATGCCTGCTGCTCTTCCCCCGCTTTTTGCTGGCGGCTTTGATGTTGTGGCTTCTCGACTTCCTCTGCATCAGACGGAAGGTCCTGATGAAGGTGAGGGAACAGGAGACAAATGCCGACGATCCCCCAGTGTGCGTGTCCGACTCGAACAAAATGTTTACATGGGAGTCGCTCCGCGCCGTCTGGTACGGCCAAAAACTGGACCTTTTCAAATCGGCACACCTGGGATATAGCGCGCCGAACACCGAAGTAGTTCAGCTTCACCCTCGTAAGCGAACGCGCATTCTGGACTATGCGCGGGGACGCAGACCACTCATTCTAAACTTCGGCAGCTGCTCCTGACCGCCGTTTATGACGCGTCTGTCAGCCTTCCAACGGGTCGTCAGTCAGTATGCGGACATTGCAGACTCTCTGCTTGTATATATCGAGGAGGCACATCCGTCAGATGGATGGGTGAGCACCGACGCTCCATACCAGATTCCCAAACACCAGAGTCTGGATGACAGGCTGAAAGCCGCAAAGCTTATGCATCTGGAGACTCCTGCCATCGTCGTGGTGGTCGATACCATGGAGAATACATCCAATGCAGCTTACGGGGCATATTTTGAGAGACTTTACATCCTTAAGGATGAAAAGGTTGTTTTTCAGGGAGGTAGAGGTCCGGAGGGATACCGGATCTCGGAGCTGAAAAATTGGCTCGAGCAATACCGGAACACCCTTGATAATTCCAGAACTGTGGTTGTTCACGTTTAATGTGAATTTAAATCGTTATTTAATCTACGTTCAAAAGAATGGTGCATCAGAGAAAATATGAATTTAGGGCCACCAAGCTGCTATGACTGGTGAACGACATATTTTGTTTTGTTTAAAAGTCTTGTGGAAGTTGTGTTCTATTTAGAGTGGTAACGCGAACGCATGATAAGCTGTTGTGATTGTGTTGCCCTTGTTCGTTTTGTTAAAAAATGTCCCTATGTTTACAGTGCGTGAAAATTAATATTTCCTCATTGTTTGCACCCGCAGTTTATTGATCCCCTGATTGTATTTTATTTTTATATTCTGTATGTGTGTATGTATGTATGTGAGAGTGGGCGCGCGTTTCTGTTGCCATGAGGCTGAGTCTGAGTGCTCCTGTGTTGTTGTGAAGTTCGGTTTTTAAAAGGTTTCTCACCAGAAAACCGATACTGATGGATTTAAACACTCGATAACTCGGTGATCAGCCAATGTCAACATGATCAATTGCCAAACAATGTTTTGTAAATTATGTCTATTTTGCCGATCAGAAAATTAGCCTATTTTTAAATAAATGTTAGAATTGACAATGCTGCCTGAACAGTCGCTCATATGTCACATGGATCCGTCTGTCCGTGAAGGAGAGTCTTGGGAGAGATTTTATTGGAATATTGACAAGGGTGTGATTATAGTTAGACAAAATTCCGGGGTTAAACAAAGATAAAGAAAATCTTTATTCAGTTTCAGCAAATAAGTTTGTAAGAATTTTGGTGACATAGCCCACGGGACTGCCTTAGATTAGAGGTCAGCATATTTATAATTTAGTAGCCTACTTTCATACATCACAAACGCTGTCAGCTAAATCGACACTAAATTAGCCAATATCAACAGGTTATTCCTCACTGCACATGGTGCTATTAGGCCATCAAAACATTTTCAAAAAGAAAACTCTTCCTTCATCCAGCAAAACGATAACTGAAATTCTGTATAGAGAACAGCAGTTACATGAAAGTAACTGTCACTAGGTTTCCTGTATGTAATGATAAGTTATTCTGCTATGAGAGAGGTGGTTTCTGGCTGTTTAGAATATCAGGAATACCGCAATGTCACGGAAGGCACAGACGCAAAAAGGGATATTAAATTCTATTTTGTGTTTGTAAATCTTAGAGGACGCGCGACAACCATTTTATGTCAAGGAAGCTGCGAATGTCGTAACCTATTATGTCCATTAATTATTGATAGATGGGGCAAGGTATTAATTATAAACGGATTAAACAAAACTTTTCTGTGTCTGATGTGTATCCAAAATACAAACAGTTGGCTACTCCAAAGCACCTTGACTGTTTGTTTAGGCTGATAACGTGATTGGGCGCTGGTTATTTTGGTTTAGATTAGGGATGGCTATAGTTGTCAATATGATTTAATCAGTGAAGACCAAAACAATGAGATAGTCTCTCTTTCACTGACACACAGTGCCTTGCTCCCTTCTGTTTCTCCCACCCTCCTTCTTCTCCACATCTCCATATCAAACTCCCATTCACTCACACATACACACACACATCCGACGCAGTGTGTAGGTACACCTCTGCCAATATGATTCCTAAAATGGCAGCCAGACCAGGTGATCGGTATTGTCTGTCACAGACCTGACTGTCCAGAGATGCTGGATGCGCTGCCCAAGGCGAGCCCCCCCCCCCCCACACACACACACACACACACACACAGTCTCTCTTCTAAGAAACACACCAAGCACTCTCCCTCCCTCCCCAGGCAGAGCTGTAGAAACAGGAGAGATGTTGCTGATTTGCGTTTGGTGGTGTTTGGTGCGGGCGCTGTTATTGTCATCATTTGTGGCTATTAAGAGAGTGGTGTGACTGATGGTGACCACAATATTGCTGCTGTCTGTATCATGAAATGCCTGTCTCTAATTTCAAAAGCTACACTGCCAGGGAAAGAAAGAGAAAAAGGGAGGGGGCTAGATGTTTTTGGTAAGACCTATATTTTCCAAGACAACAGCTGGTGCTGGGAGTGACCTGGTGCCCGGCCAGTAGATCCTTCCAGATCAGGGTCAGAAGTGGTCCAGACTCGGCACCAACCTCCTTCTGAACCAGGTCTTTTCTGTGCTGAGCCTCTGGAGTGCAGTGAGCAGGACAGCTGATCAGTGAGATTTTTCCCATGCACTGCATCTCATGTTTTCTTCAAACTACATGCAAGCACATAGACTCAAACAGACACACACAAACACTTGCTTTGTTGCTGAAGAGGCTGCTGACTCCGCTGCTGACTGTGGGTGGCGGGGCTGCGGAAGCTCTTTGGCTCATCTGATTCTGAATTCAAAACTGTTTTGAACAGGTCACTGCATTCACTTGCAAACGACAGATGTCTGTGTCTGAATGAGCAACAAACACACACACACACACACACACACACAGAGAGAGAGAGCTTCAGATTGGCTGAGGAAGCTGCAAAGGGGCTGTGGACACTGGGTGGAGATAATTGGTCTCTGGAGAAGAGAGCCCTGGGAGAGTGAATAGTTCCTCATACTGGAGGTGTTTTAAGGAGCTGCTCGACTGAAGATAGGCTGATCATAAGTAGACAGATGTGGGGGAATGGATGTGTTGTCATAGGCATGTCACCCAACCAGTCTTCATATAGTTATCCTAAACAATCTCCATGTAGTTCCCCCAACCAATCCTAACCAGACTTCTAATTCAGCACTTCTGTCTGGACTGGTCAACCTTCCATCCATTCATCCAGCTCATCCAAACAGTAAAACAGCAAAAACAATATGGCATCACTCATTGGCAAAACTTACATTTAAATGCAATGTGAACTTCAATAGAAACGTGTAATAATGGCAGAGTATTTGTCTAGCACAAGACATGCTGACCAGCTGAGATGGAGCTAGCGCAGTCCAGACTCTAGACTCAGTGACAGCGTCATGGGTATTGAAACCAGAATGGCTGTCAAAGGCAGACCTGATTGCCCTGTAAGGATATAATCTACAGTATTGTCCCTGTATACCAAAATATGCAGGGACATTTCCCATCACATACAGTGTAGTGATCATATAAACAATTCACTCTATTTTCTTTACATTTGAATTTATTAATTTAGCAGGTTCTTACCTTAAAATATATGAAAATATATATTCTTTTATTTATATTTGATATAGAATTAGAACTTATATAGGCTGAAATATGCATATAATCATCCGTCCAAATCTGTGTAATCCTTCTTGGTTAGGAACAGAAACCCAGATCGCACTCTGGACCTGAACTGCGCTGACCTCTGGCAAACGTGTATTAGTAAATCACTTAGGGAATGCTCTCGAGTCGCCAGGCACCAAGCACAAGCCCCCTGCTTAACCAATTACTGTGTCAGATCGCAGGCACACACAGGCCAAGGAAACAGCTGTCTGCGGTGGTTGCCTTTGGACACCACAGACATGACAACATCAGTGTGTGCGTACGTCTCTGTGTGTGTGTGTGTCAAACCATAAGCATGTGTTTCACAGTATCTCCCTGCAACACATACCACTAAAAGGTCTGGACCAATTTGAAACAGTGCATGGTTCCACATCAGTTCAGTTAGTTCACGGTTCCACATCAGTTCAGTTCATAGTTCATGGTTCCACATCAGTTCAGTTCATAGTTCCTGGTTCCACATCAGTTCAATTCATAGTTCCTGGTCTGTTTAGATCTGAGGAGACTCATTATTATTTGTCTGCGTTTTTCTGCGCTCACAGACCACATGTTGTGCCTTCAAAGGCTACGGGTTAGGCACTGGCATGTGGCACTGGCGACGGGCGGGCAGGCAGGCAGGCATGAGGATGGTGGCTCTGAATTAGAGACACCCTGGCAGATGGGCACGGCCTCTGTCAGGTCAGTGAGTGGTGTGGGCAGGAGGGAGTGAGGTAGAGAGAGGGCATCACAGGAGCGGAGCAAGAGCAGGGCCGAGGAGAGCAAGAGCAGGGCCGAGGAGAGCGAGAGCAGGGCCGAGGAGAGCGAGAGCAGGGCCGAGGAGAGCAAGAGCAGGGCCGAGGAGAGCGAGAGCAGGGCCGAGCAAAACAGGCGTGTCATCTGCGCTTGTTTGTGCCTCTTCACTCGTTTAGCCCTCTGTTATTTAGGGGGAGGGAGGGAGAGAGAGAGAGAGAGAGAAAAGAGAGGAAAACAGGGAGCATTACTCTGGAATGCTCAAACAGATTTTGGTCATCTCTGTTCAGCTGATGCTTCTTGAACCAGAGACAGAGGAGGAGACCGAGCTTACAGACAACACACACCGCCGACCTCACAGACAGCACACACCACCCACCTTATAGACAACACACACCACCGACCGTATAGACAACACACACCACCGACCGTATAGACAACACACACCACCGACCTCACAGACAGCACACACCACCGACCTCACAGACAGCACACACCACCCACCTTATAGACAACACACACCACTGACCGTATAGAACACACACCACCGACCCCGCAGACAGCACACACCACCGACTTCACAGACAACACTCACCATAGACCCGACAGCACAATCCCCTGACTAACACACACACACACACACACACAAGCAGCAAAGAGTTGGAGTAGAGCTTAAAGGGTAGCAGGGGTTTTGGAGCGATGACATTTCGTTTCTACATCTGCTGACCTTTCCTGATAATAATTCACATTATCTTTGCTCTCGGCTAACACTCTTAGACACACACCAAGAATAGTGTTTCACTTCTTCACTGAGAATGTAGCAGAGCTCATCCTCTCTCTTTCTAACTCCCTCGCTTTTCTTTTTATCATTCCCCTTTATCTCTCTCTCTCATCCCTTCTGCTTCCTCCCTTCCTTCTCTCTTTCCCTCTGTCATTCAGTTTCATTCAGAAATAAATGATAAAGAATTAATTAAATCGATCAAAGGCTAAAACAAACCCCCCCCCCCCTCTCCGCACAGCAAACGCCTGTGTTGTTTTGAGCAAGGTCTCCATGATCACTTGATGTGCTTCAGCAGGAAGTACAGAAGATTTTTACAAAGACGGAAATTGGTGATCAGTTCAACTGTAAATTAAATGACTACACACTTTCAACAAAAAGTTGTTTATGTCCTCTTTCTCCTATTGAAAATCTCCTAGTAAGATGATAGAATTGTGACTGTGGCCATGGTGTGGTTGTTGATGCTTGAGCTCAGCAGCCAATCAGATTATGCCCATCCCTTCCATAGACCCCAGGAGGGCATCTGTTGATTGGCTGGAATTGTTTGAGTCCCAGTGCCTTGCCATTAAAGGAAAACTTAGTCAATATTTCACATAGATCACTGTTTCTTGAGGTCACTGAATACTGTCGGTATACGGAAACAAAAAATCGGTGCTACCTAGCTCGAGCTAGTGCAGCTACAGTCTTCAAAGGGCATGCTTTTCCCCCCTTGCAGAGCCAGGTTTGTATACAGCAACACCAGAGTTATTTTAGTGCAGACACTAAACAGTTAATGTTGCAAGCTGTTTTGGACATCATACAACAGCAGATTTGTATAGGTCTTCCCCTACTCCAAAACCCTGGCCCTTTTAAAGAACACCAGAGTGAGAGTGGTTCAATTAAACCATTAACCCCTCCTGCAGACTACAGGTGCATCTCAGTCCATTTGTATTTTATTACAGTCATGGTATTGAGTTATGTTGTGGTATGTGTTTGTGTGCATGTGTGGGATGTCTTTGAGTTGTGCTTGGGCTTGTGTTTAATTGTGGTTGTGGTTGACTTAGGCGGGGATCATTAGCCAGCGGCAAGCGGCAGGTTCCTATTGTTCTCTATGAGCGTGTTTACATGCACTTCAGTATCCCGGTTATTATCGGGATTTTAAAGTATCCCGGTTTTGTGTTTGTGCATGTAAACATCATATCCCGATTTCAGAAACCCGGATAAGCCATTATACCGGTTTTGAGCATCCCGGTTATGCTAGGTGGAGTACTCCGGAAACCGGGATACTGTTCCATGTATACACCTTATCCCGGTTTCTGACTGCAGCTGACTATATGTGCAGGCGCAGTTTCGGACGTATAGTGAACAGCTGCAGTAGTAACATTGCCGACGTAAATAACGTTACAATTTAAAACCATGGCGTCCTTAGGGTCACCCCGTGTTGGGGGCAGGAAAAAACCCGAAAAAAATGTATTCGACCAAGCCGGAGATCAGCCCTGGCTGCCAGCGCTTTGAAATTAGCTATAACGCTAGCTACGGGGACAAGCGATTTAGCTGCGTTTGGGGCCTCTAAACACACTCAAAAGAACAATCCAAGACCTATGGAACACGAGTTGCTTCTTTGTGAGACACCACCGTGCTCGTTTAACTCAAATATTGTGGAGAAACATTATAACTTTGTGTTTTTGCGTGGAGTCACTCACCTCAGATTAGGCTACCCCTTGGTGTTTTGATTGTTTGCAAAAAGAAAAGATCGAGCAGTGCAGTCGTCATGTCCATTATATCTCCATGAAGCTGTCATGTCCATATTTATGACTATGTTTGATATTGCTTCAGTAGCCATAGGCTACAGCTATAGTAGAGTAGAGAGTAGAGTAGAGTATCATTTATTTATCCCAAGGGAAATTAAGGTGTCCAATAGCATACATACATAAATACAGAATAGAAAAACACAGTTTTGTAATGTAAAGACATTACACTCATCATTGCACATATGTTCATCATACAGCACACACTTACATACATCTAGCCAAAGTCAGATCTCTCACACATACACACACACACACAGCTGTGGTTGTGATGAGAAGAAAATAGTGGTTCATCACATGTGCCATAGCTGAGTGGTACATAGCAAGAGCAGCTAAAAAGAGTCAATAACTGGAAAAAGTGTTCAAGTGTCAGGTGTCTCAAAGTGTCACTATGTGCAGATGAGTGTGCAGGTGTGGGAAGGTTGATTATGCAGTCCAGTCACCTATGATGATCTCTTTCTGGGTGTCCTTCTGTGTGGTGTTGAACAACTGGATGGCCCTGGGGACAAAGGACCTCCGTAGCCTGTCTGTCTTGCATGGGATGGCACGGAATCTGTAGCTGAATGCGCTTCTCTGGTTGTCAAAGACTGGGTGCAGGGGGTGATTGTAATTGTCCATTATAGAGTCAAGTCTGCTCAGTGTCCTCTTAGCAGTGGTAGTGAGAGTCTCCAGTTCTGTGCCAACAACAGACCCAGCTTTCCTCACCAGCCTGTCAAGGCGTCCAGCATCTCTCTTCCTAATGCTGCCTCCCCAGCATGCCACAGCATAGGAAAGCACACTGGCCATGACAGACTGGTAGAACATCTGCAGGAATCTGTTGCATACATTGAAGGATCTCAGCTTCCTCAGAAAGTAAAGCCTGCTACATCAACTATATCAAGCTATATCAACAGTAAGCTAGTCTCTCCTATTCCCGTGGTACATACGTCATCAAGAGATTTGAATTCAGGACAGTGGAAGAGTGATTGGTTGTATAAATCCTCTTTGTCAAAATTATACTGCACACGGTAATATTTCTCAACCAGGAGTTTGCACATCAAGGTAAAGTGCAACCAGCCACAACTGCAATGTATCTAATTCCTTCAATGGCAGCAGCTAGTAGCCGGTGAAAGCTGAACCCATTTTTCTCATTTGGTTTTCACAATTGGGAAAGGCAAACACTAAATTTCCCCAGTTATATATATATATATATATATATATATATATATATATATATATATATATATATATATATATATATATATATATATATATACACACACACACACAGGCGTCTTCCTCTTTCAAAACTCTTCTTCAATCTCACTCTGATGAGAGACTTCCAGTCGCCTGCAGACGCTCGTCATTAACACAAGTGTACTAAGACAGCGTGATTTTAATTTTCCTGCAGGTTCAGCTGTCACATAGGCTAATGTTAATAGGCTAATCTTACTATGTCCGAAATAGTCATAACTATGGACATGATCGTTCACGAGAACAGGAGAGACTAGCTTTTACTGTTGATAGCTGAGTAGTGTTCAAATTTTGTTAAAATCTACACACCTACTGAAAAATGTAAGGTTCATTGATCAGTTATTTTAAAGTATTAAAAAACTTTGTTGTTTTAGAATTGTCGAACTAAAGGGGCTTTTACGATAGCCTATCTGCTAACATGCAAAGTAACTTTATACGCTAACGCTTGAGACTGTGCCAGTAGACCTTTATTGTTGGTAACCGGGATACAAGTACTGATCATGTAAACAGGAATATGAATATCCAGGTTTCTCTGTGATCATGTAAACACTGTATCCCGAATAAGATCCAAACCGGGATAAGCATAATAACCGGGATACTGAAGTGCATGTAAACACGCTCTATATGGTTCGGCAGGGGAACGGTGGCAACGCTGGCGTAACGCTAGTTTTGAGCAAGCTGACCGTTGAACTTGGTTCAACTTTCAAAGCGCAACGCGAGCGTGTGTTTGAAAACAGTTTTGCTAAAGCTGATTGATACAACAGACTGATTTCTTTTTTTTTGACATACTACAATTTATACTTTAAAAAAAAATAAGATTAATTTAATGTTTTTAATTTAAATCCCACTCACCTTGTTCTGGCTGCTGTTTTGTTGTAGATCCAAACTCCAATAGTTGATCGGAGTTCTATTCTAATCAGATGTCTGAAAGAGGAAAACCCCACATGCAGGATGTGTCCTCCTCTCCTTGTCCAAATGCCCATCTCCCATGGGTCACCAAGTTGGTGTACATCACTGTCTATCCTCTCTCCACCACAGCACATGTTGTGTATGGAGTTGATCTCATTTGTATGAGTTTGAAAGTGTTTGGAACAGTGAAGTGTACTGTCTCCCTCTCAACTTGCAATTGCAAGTGAATGAAGTTGTAAGTGAGGTTACCTCAGATTTTCGAAAAAGTCATGAATGGATTCAAATGACACCTGCTATCATGACTAGATGACACAACTTTGCTAAATCTCTGAAAGAGGAAACCAAAGCATATCTCGGAGTTGAGTCCATATCTATAGTCTGATAGTCTTGGCCTCCTTACTACAAGCAGTTCTGAGTCAATTAATTTGTTAGTGAGCATACCTCAGCTTTTTAATAAACTAGATATCTAGAACTCCCCCTATTACCGTCGGTCCCGTATTTCCACCATCTTGCGTGTATGTGTCACTTAATATCCATTTCTATACAAACCAAGACGGCGGATTCAAGCACCCACTTGAAGACTCGAAGAGCTGTAAACAGTGTTGTAAGGCTGCGTGTACACATCCGCTTGGAGCTCCAGTGGAATTTTAATTTCATGACGAGAATTCTCGGTCTAACCGTTCATGTGCCGTTGAAACGGCGTAAATAGGCGACCCATCAGGCCAGCACTATAACTCCGAGCATGGTAAACAAAATCGGATATTTCAGCCAGTAAATGCTCCTGTTAAGAACCAAACCAGATTTTGTTCAAATCTACACACCTATGGCTACTGAAAAATGTAAGGTTCATTTAGCAAATGTTTTTTTGAAGTGTTAAAAAAACATTGTTGTTTTAGAATTTCCGAACAAAAGTGGTGATAATTGGGGGTGTTACGATATGGATTGAAATCACAACTGATGTCACAATTAAGCAACACAACCTTGCTGAGTCCCTGCTGTGTGTTTTTTTTTTTTTTTTTTTAAAGAAAGTCTAGTGTTTAATTAGCCTGACCCATGATTTTGTTTTGAGAAGCTTTGGAGAGGCAGCCCGAACGCCACACTACAACACTAATTAGAGGCAAGCAATCAAACTCCCCTGACTTGGTCTGTCACTAGCGTAGCCACAGCGGTCTGCACACTGGGTCTGTCGGTAGCATAGCCACAGTGGTCTGTACACTGGGTATGTTCTGGGTACTTCTCTTTTTGCATAACTGCTATCCCTTAGCAAAAATAAGTTTATGGAAGGGTGCTGTTGGTCTACTTATTTTTTCTGTAGGCCTAAAGATCAGAGATCATTGATGATCAGAGATACGCTATATTTATATATACTTGGCTTATACTGATATGGGTATACATAAAGGTTTACGTAAATCTAGACTATACTTGGTACTTATACTTAAATATACTTAATATACTTATACTGACAGAAAAAAGTGTAAGTATATGTACTTGACTGCATGACAGATTCTAATATTACCTTCCCCTACCTCCCGATGTGCAAGTTGACGCCATGGTGCCTACGCCGTCGGTGTGTGAGTGTGTTAAGTGCTTTGAATGCACGGAGGAGTGGAAAAACGCTATAGAAATGCAGTCCATTTACCATTAGTAAACTAACAGTACACCTTGTAGTGCACCTAAAACTACTTTTACTACTTTTACACCTTTAAAATACTTTAATATGTATACTATAATGAACTAAAAGGTGAACTAAAACCAATATATAACTAGTATCATCAATAGTTTACTTACAATATACAGTAGTTCTCAGTACTTACGAATGTACTATTATAAACTGAAAGTGGACAAATTTAGCCCGAAGTAGTATTACAGTACATTTACTAACAGTATTATTAGTACATTTACAAGTATACGACAAGCACAATTACACTACTGTAATGAACTTACTACATAAAGTAAACTTGGAAATTATACTTCATCTGTTTACTTAATAACATGAACTATACTTAGTAATATATACAGTATATTGGTAAGGGATAACATGCAGTAGGGCACTAACAAGGGACACTGACATGATTTGGATTCTCAGAGAGCATATAGTGATATGACGATGACATGTAAGGTTAATGATTGCATATGTAACCTACCATCAGTTGCTTTAGTTAAGTGTATCTGAGAACTGCATGACATGTAACAGTGAGGGCACGCTACAAGGTAAGGGTCTCCCACAAAAGCTGGAGCTGGAGGCTGATCTGATCCCCCATCCCCTATTCTGCATGATTCTGGCATTGAAAGCACACATACACACACACACACACACACAAGGAAGAAAACTATTAGGTCCGACATCATATCTCTATTTCTCTCTCTGGACCACTCAAGCCCACAGGCCTGGCACCTGCATCCTCTGTTGCCATGGGGATGATGTTGCTATGAGATGTGTCTTATTTTGTACCACTGCGGTCGGGCGGCTGACACCTCAGCAGCTTGGAGGAGAACGCAGCAGGTTGCGCTGTGCCTCTATTCAGCGTGCTGCCGTCTCATTTGAATTGAAGTCTGCAGGAGATGACAGGAGACCTTTGTGAGTCTTTCAGACTTTAAGTACTTCCTAATGAAGTCAAACAACATGGGGCTCATGGCCCTGTTGCCCAGAGAGAGAGAGAGAGAGAGATGGAGATGGAGAATTACGCAGGAGAGCAACTCAGAACTTGATTTCATCTGTCATCGGCCATGTCAGAGCTTGCTCTATTAATTGCATGACCTGCTTGGAGCAGCAATAAAGAGAATGGTGAATAAGTCTTGACTGGCATGTCAGAAGTGTTATTTATGTGCGGTTGAAATGACCTGATTGGATGGGAAAAGCATGGGAAAGCAAAGTTGTTCTGAGAAAAAGAAAATGCATCATAAATAAATACACTACCATTCAAAAGTTTGGAATCACTTAGAAATGTCTTTGTTTTCATCATTAATGTTGTAAATGACTGTTGTAGAAGAAAATGGCTGATCTTTAATGCAATATCTACAGTATACAGGTGCCCATTATCAGCAACCATTTATCCAATGTTCCAAAGGCACATTCTGTTTACTAATCTGATATCATTTTAAAATGCTAACCAAGAAAACATTGGAGAACCCTTTTGCAATTATGTAAGCACATAATGTAATCTGAAAACTGGTGCCCTGATTAAAAAAAAACTATGCAGCTGATCACAGCTGGTATTCTGTCTCTAATGGAGTGAAATGGAAATTTCTAAGTGACCCCAAACTTTTGAATGGCAGTTTTGAACAAAACAACACATGCCACACTCATTGAAAATAGTGTACCCTTACATGCACCCCTAGAAAATATTCTTTCCATTTTTATTCTACTACATAACTATGTTAAAGGAAAATTCCGGTATTTAGCACTTTAAGTCCCCTTTCTGGTTTGTTTCAGATGAACTAGAGTGGTGGACACCGAAATTTTGACGATTGGTCCTGTCTCGACTTTTCTGACTCGTTTTGAATCGCCTTTGACTACTTCAGTGGCTGCCTAGGCATGCACAAACAAGTCCTTAAAACAACCCTTAAAGGTGAATTCCGGTGTGATATTGACCTAAAGTGTATTGAAACATGATACCGAGTGTGAACGTATGTCTCATAGCCCATCTCGGCTTGTCCCCTGCACTCCAAAATCTGGCTTAGTTAGCCGATGCTACCAACAGCTTTTTTCAATAGTGGTGCTTCGGCATTGGGCTAGCCATGCAAATAAATCACTGTTTTACACCCATTTACGAGGGCTCAATGTATCTCCACACTTCATTGGTAGACTTCCGAGGGCCCTGACATTTAAAGCGAGACATTGAGAACTTTGAAAAAGCACTGGTAGTTTACTTACAAGGCGATTTATACAGACAGTATCTTCGAAGTTTAGCGTTTGCAGCCATCTTGAATTTAGTCGCGATAAGTCGAAAGCAACGAAAGTAAGAATGAACAGGTATGATAAGGGATCAGATTCCAAAAATAATTCCGTGGAAATGCATGGATTCCAGTTGCTGCTACTGGAAGAAACTGGAATCCATGCATTTCCACTGAATTATCATACCTGTTCATTCTTAGGTAAAAAAGGTAAAAAAAATATTGCTTGCATCCGTAAACACAGTCTCTGTGCCATTAAATGTCACTCTCAACTTTGCTGGGTACAGCATTCCGTATCGGACTCCTTGTTGATCTCGAAGCATCTCCCTGGTTTTATTAAATGCAGCTCTACGCTTTGCCACTTCAGGAGTAAAATCCAGGAAAATGCGAAGTTTCTGCCCGTCATAGGAGAGGTCTTTTAATTCGGCAGATCTTTTGAGGACTGCTGTTACATCGTGAAAGTAGTGGAGTCTGACTATGAGTGAGCGAGGTGGTTCCTTATCACCCGGCCGTTTTCGCAAAGCCCTATGCACGCGATCAGTGGTTTATTTTCCAAGGACAACGCTTCTTTCAGGAGTCCTGAAAGAAAAGTTTCCGTCACCATGCCCCTTTCCGTCCCTTCCTTCAAGCCTGCAATCCTCACATTCTGTCTTCTGGATCGCCCCCCCAGATCTGTACATTTATCCGCCAGATACTTAACTTCTGTAGACAATCGTTTCACCTCCGACTGGAGGTTGGCTACAGTATCTGAGGTATGCGAAGTCGCATGTTCCAGATCGGTGATGGTTGAGCCATGTTGAGCACCCGTGGCTTGCAGGGCTGAAACAGCAGCCTGAGTCTCAGTTTTAAGCGCAGAAAGTTCTCCCCTAATAGTAGAGGCAATCTCTGCGATGCGAGTGTCAATAGTCTGGCATATCTCTACTTTGGTGGCTTGTAAGTCAGAACGTAAGTCAGGCCTCCAAAATTGGGCTATCTACTGACCGTTCTTGATGGTCTGACGGGGTAGCATTAGCTTCATCCAGAGCACATGGAACAGCAGCTGCTTCATTCTTCCTAGTAGACTTTGTTTGCGTCCGTAAGGTTGACTTCATCTTGAGTGAATTTTATGTCCTAGGTGTTATTAACCGCTTATACAACACTTGCTTGAAATATATGTCAAATTAGAACCATTTTAACCTAACTTTTGTGGGAGCTATTAGGGTAAGCGACCTACCAGCTCATTGCTCACTAGCGCCCCGACAGTTTTTTTACATTAACATAACGTTTCCAAAATAATTTTGATGGCACAACTTCATAACCTGACAAACGACACTTCTGCTATAGTCTGAACGGGCCTCTGTAGCATAGACAGTAAAAGATATGGACAGAGTCATCACGTAGACGTCAATCGAGGCGGGTGAAGCAAATTTCAACCGTTTCCTGTTGGTCGACGAGGCTTTCTGCGCAGGCTCAGGGGACGTAAATGTAACGTAGGCACGTAGTCTGACTTGTGGAACTCTTGTGATAGCTGCACCGAGAGATTGGGTATGTAGCCACTTACTTTGTTACCACCATGTCTACATTACTGTTCTAAATGTCCTAGTTGTTTGTAGATAAATGTGATTTAATATAAACAGCACACACATTCATAGCCTAGGCTACTGTCAATTCATCAAAACTTCGCTGAAATGTTGTGCTTCGATGCTTTCGTTCTTATCTAGAGAATACGGTTATTTTGCTCCTGTGCGACGCTTTCACCCGCTCTGGCTGTATGCTTATTACGTCACTTTAGCATTGATTTCGGAAAAAAGTGTATTACTCAGTCTGTAAGTCAGTTATGAGGTTATGGCGTTAATCACACAATGTTGTATTACTCCGGAAATAGAAAAAGTTCATATAAAGGCTTAAAACGCTTCAGCTGTAACGTTATTTGATGTCAAAGTGGTGCCAAAATTGAATGGGCTTCAATGGGGATGGCTAGGTGAACTGGTCTACTATTTAGCCTCAGATCCGCCATAGTGTCTACGCTCTCTGAACGTTCGCCTGCCCCCTTGCTCTGTAGGCGATTACAGACCCAGCAACTTTTTGTGTTCGGGTAGGAACACTTGTGGTGTGTGTTTGTGGTCCTATATGGGGAAGGTCTGTTGAAATCATGCAGGAATGGGTGACACTTGTCATGTACAATGCTTGCATGATCTTTATGATCAGCTCCTCTCCCATGATAATTCCTTGGTTTTTTGACAGAGGCTTTTTTTGTCCAAAGTAACTTACAACATCAATGAACATTACATTATCATTTAAATGGACAGTTTAAGGGGGTCACATACGGCCGGCGATGCGGCAGTCGAATGCAACGGTGGAATTGACCTGTCGCTAAGCGCCACCCTTAGAACGCTGATGAGCCAATGACAGTCCAGCCTGTCTCCATAGGAAACAACAGGGAGCAGGCATAAAATGACAAATTAATGGTTATTTATGGAGTTTATTAACTCAAAAAACCCCGACGGATAACCATGGTCAAACGTTTTGCATGGGGTACGTGTAATACTGATAGCTGGTACCCCGAGAGGCTAGAAAACGGGGTATATTCTCATCAACAGTAGCCTACAGGACGTCTCTCGCGTTTGCAACAGCTCGATTTAATGTAGGCTACTAAGCCAACAACGTGGGCACAGGTTCCCTGTTAAATCCCAAGATGAAAATGCTCATTAACCAACTACTATAATCTTACTACATCAAATATTAACGTAACCTAACATATCTTAGTATCAATCTTCCACTAGCTAGCTAGCTAGCATTAACGTCAGTGGTTTTTGCACGTGATTTGCACAGCTACTCGCCACAACTGCTTGTCACCTTGTATGTATTCTAAAGTTTTGAATACACCCCTCCATAGCATAATTAAGTTCCTTTTGATAGCTTCTGGAGGAAAGTAAATCCTTTTATCGATTAAAACGTCCTCAAAGCCTGCTTTCATATACGGTCAGCTGCCATTGTCCACAATGTATTTCTAATCAAATCTGGTTTGTTTGTCCGAGTTTTCACACGGTAACAATGGGGGGCGGGGCTTAGCGACAGGTCGACTCTATTAAATCCCTTTATTATACGGCTATTCACAATGCAAGTAGAATGCTCCATTGACTTGACTTGGGATTTCCGAAAGTTCTAGCGGTCATTATTTCTTGGGAAAGGACCTCTGAAAACAAGAATGACCGCTGTCAATGGCAACGGAGTTTGTGCTTGGAACTTCATTCAAAAGTGAAAGCAGACGGTTGATCAGCTGTGTTCTAAAGAATGTTTGATTCAAGTTCAGCGTGTGTTGCGAACTATTTGTTTCTCAGCAAAAGCCACGACGAAACGGTAGTGTAAAGAGACATATCATGGAGTTTATTTTTTCGTTTTGGCAAGTAGCCGTATAATAAGCGGGATAATGTATAGAACGCCGGTCATCATGGGAAAATAAGTCCCTTCAGGGCAAAACAAGACCCCTCCGCTGCGTCCGGTTCGCCCTATCGGGACTTATTTTCCCCATAATGACCGGCGTTCTATACATTATCCCTTACATATATGTCAATCACATATATTATGTATATGTCATATTACACACACTACTTGCGATGCGACCGATTGTGTGGCATACACACACGACCGGTTATATGGTACCCACTGATTCAGTGAAGACACTGACCAGACAGATGTTTTCTATTATGAAAAATATTAAGGGGCCGATTAGAGCAGTGTTTCTCAAACTTTTTCAGACCAAGGACCACTTAACCGATAAATAGAAACCTCACGGACCACCTAGCTAAAAACAAAAACAGTAGACCTACTTCAACAGTATATTACACAATAGGCATACTCACTGAACAACCTTGCTTAATGTCTTGGCACCTTGCTTATAGACCTCTGAAGTTCGCCTACAAAAAAGCAGCCATCTTTGACATCCGGTATCTGGCGATTTTTCCTATGGGAAAATAACTTGGGAATTTTGAATTATCGCACCTGTTAAACTCTCGCGGGGATGAAAAAGTCTGAAATGCAGACGTTTTCCTGAACACACTTTTGTCCTCTGCCTTCGAGTGGATACTGTGATCTCCGGTACGTGAAGGCGGCACACTTAGATTTTTGCTACCCCAGAGCTAACTTTCAATGCAACTTGCCATAGGTAGTTAGCTTCAATTAACAACCGGATCTCCTTACTGTACATGGGCAAAGATGGCCGTTTTGGTTCTTTTTTGTAGGCGAACTTCAGAGGTCTATTGTGGCAGAAGACTCATATGATTTAAACTAGTGTAGCTTACATTGGCAGTGTTGCAGAACTGTTTGGATTTACATACAAGTTGGTTCAACATTGCAAACAACTCTTTTATATTATACTTTTACTATATTTTACCACGTCTGCCCATGGACCACTTGGGATAGCTTGCGGACCACCAGTGGACCCCAGACCACACTTTGAGAAACACTGGATTAGAGCGATGCGGCAGCGACGGTCGCCCCTTCGTTCCACTTTCTGTGTGCGTTGCACCGTTCACTTTAATAGATTCTATTACATTTTGCCGGTCACCTACCATAAATCGCTGGTGCATCGCCAGCCATGTGTAGGCCTTTAAAGTAAAGTTATAGACTATGTTACATGATAGACTACTACTTGATAGACTTCTATATGATGACTATGATGATGATGATGATGATGAACATGAACAAGGCAGTATAGGCCAAATGACAAATGACAAGTAGCCCCCACCCCAAACTGACATGGAATAAATATAATATAGCCTACACTTAGTTACCTTATTACGAACAGAGAGCTAATACAGTCTAATACTAATACATTGTGTTAAAGCCTACTGACATGAAACTCTCTGAACTTTCTGAACTAAAGGTTTTTTCCTAAAGTCTATTCACAAAACTACTAAAATCAACATTTACAGAAAAAAAGAAAACTATGGAGCTCCCAAGGCGACATGGGTAATTATGCGACAAAAACATCATGTTTTTGTCCTTATCCAGGTATGGTCTCCTTAGTAACTCCTGAGCCAAAATAAACACTGTTGATATGGCTGTTGTCATTTCTCCTACAGAATAAGAGATAAGTGACAGTTTTGTGCTCATAGATAGATAGATCATGACTGTAGTTAGAAAAGCTAGACAAACCCTGAACTCAAAGCAGACTGGATATACAGTTTTGTTTGATAAGATTCAGGGTTGATTTACATGTAACAATAGTCCATTTGGCCACACCATACCACCTACAGCACCTAACTTGCCAATTTAGAAGAAACTCTTAATAATGAGCATGTCAGCCTAACTATGGGACTCCTCAATTCTTTAGGACTGGCCTTATTCACAAAGCCCCTTAGCATGAACAGTGACACTTACAGTAAATCTGGGAAAACTTTGAAGTAGTGGAAAGGACAAATGAAGACAAAACTAAGACCAACTCATAAACAAACGCAATACCGTGTTTTGGAAGATATGCAGAATCACTTAAAGGAATGATACGGGGTAAAAACAAGCCAGGGTCTATTTATTCGGTGGCAGTGTGGAGAGGGTCCCTAAAAACAAATTGAGGTATTGTAAACTTTGTAAGTGTACAGTGAGGTTATAATAAGGACTGTTTATGAAGCCAGTGCATTACTTTAACTCGTCTTCTGGTCACCGCCATCTTGAGGAAAAGTCTGGCAACAAGTCAAGATGGCGGCGACCAGAAGACGAGTTTAAAGACATAAGGGAATAATTGAACATCCCCAATATAATTGTAGTAATACCACCAACCAAACACGACAATCCGTTCATTGTTTAAATTTAATGGACTGTAACATTTTATAATAAACTAGAAAATGTAATTTTGAGGAAATTACCAGTGCATTAAAATGCAAAACATACTGTATAGTAACATAAAATGCAAAACAAACTTTTATTTGGAAACAGTTGTGGGCAGAGGAAACAGTTGGCTGGAGTCATAGTTGATAACAACTGACAGTTGAAATGGCTGAACAGTTAAATAGTTGAGTAGTTTAAATAGTTTATTTAATAGTGCCAGTGCAAAGTGTTAATATCTCAAAAAGTATATAAAGTTTACAAAAGAGAAAAACACATTCCTCAAGTGTCCTTTTCAAGACCTACACTGCAAAGTTTGAACGAAGAAACTATTTAAATGGGGTAAAATATGTGACCTTCTATCTAAGTGATTCATTGAACCCTGAATTGATGTTTAAATCGATTAACCAAGACAAAGCTAGGGCCTTGATAGAAACCAGTCTAAACATTTGTGACCATGGCCAGAGGGTAACCTGGAAAATCCAGACCCTGATAATCTACAATGATTAAGGGTCTAGCAAAGAACAATGTAATGGCCCAACTCGAGGGGCGGCAACAAGCATGCATTTAAAAATCTCACTGCACGCAATTGGATAACACTAGACCATGTTTACTCTGAATTATTTCGGACTTTGACGCAATCGGATAACATTACGACCAATGAGTACTGTCCTCCAACGTTGCAGCGCTGTCTTCATCAGTTTAGCTGGTTTCCCGGAATGTTGGGGTAAAAGTAACGTGCATCATTGCTCTTTGCCAGAGTGTCTCGCAGAGACAATTCCATTGTGCTCTCGCGAGAACTCTGGATTTCCAGGGTAGCCAGAGGGTGACCCATGATCCTAAATGATCTGACATAAATCTATCCCATAGTTATCCCTTGATCAATACTTTTCTTTCTTTCATTCTTTTATTCTTTCTCTCTCTCTCTCTTTCACCCACACAAACATTTCTCAACCTCTATTTTTTGTGCACCTCTCTCTCTCTTTCTCTCTCATGTGATTGTCACATGGTAATTAATTTACCCCCCTTACCAGTGTTGTTGTGCTTGTCTTTGTGTTGAGATTAGGGCCTCAGACAGCAGGAACCTGTGGGTTCATGTGATACGTTTCCTCAACAAGGTGATTGAGGTAGAGATAGTGAAAGAGAGAGAGAGAGAGAGATAGACTGTTGAGTATGATTGAACGGCTGTGAACTTTGAATCTGGGAAACCAAATTCAACAGAAAATAATGAACCCACGCGCCATTCTTCTGGGTGTGCTGTGCTTCAGACTTGGCAGTGGACCCCGATACTGATCATTGCTATTGCTATATTAGCTTAGTGACACCATTTTGTCCAAATCAAATGCAATCAAAGCACACCACAGTCTTGGTGACCTTGCCTCTCAGAATGCCTATTCCTGGCGTGGCGCCTTGGATCAAACAGCAGATTAGAGATGGACTTCCTAATCTACCGCTGCACTGTCGGTCAAAGAGATCCTTCTCAGTAAACCCTCTTTAGAATAACAGTTGACCACAGTGGACTAGCTTTCAGCTTCTAGATCCACCTGATTCCCTCCTTGGGCTATCTTCCAAAGGCAGTACTATAGATAGCCTAGAGGTTGAATACAACTGCCACCCCCCTGCAGCTTTGCTGGACAGGCTACCTGGAGCTTGAGCTTGTCAGCTCTCCTGACTACCGCCCTCTCAGCTGACCTAGTCGGACCCCCCCCGTCTCTCTCTGTCTCTCTCTATATATGTAATATTATCTATATTATTATAATTATTATAATTATAATAATAATTATTATTATTTTCCCACAATTATATATCTCCCTTTTCTCATTATCCCTTCTTTGCTCTTCTTCTTTAGTTTTCCATTTTCCTCCCTCTGTTCTCGCCCATCCCTCCCTCCCTCCCTCCGAGACGTCATCCCCAACAGAGTGAGAAGCACCTGTGGTTCTCTTCTCAGAAGAGCCATGGTACCATACTCAACTCAGTGCTCACCAGACTCACTGGCCAGCCTCCTTTTTGTTGCATTGTCTCGTCACCATACATACCTCTAGAATGGCATCCTCCCCCTTCCTCTGTGGTTGTGAGTTGTTATCTGTTAAGTTCAAGTTCAAGTTTATTTATATAGCACATTATCATACAAAATGTCATTCAATGTGCTTAAAAGAAATAAAAATAAAAATAAAAGATTAACAGCAATAATAATAGTAATTAATACAATAAAATAATAAAATAGATCAAGGGGAAATAAGACTGAATAGGAGGTAAAATAGAAATAAATAAATACATAAATACAAATAAAAATAAACCTAAAAACTAATCAATAAATGCAGAATGAAAAAGT
Source organism: Alosa alosa (assembly GCF_017589495.1). Taxonomy (NCBI): domain Eukaryota; kingdom Metazoa; phylum Chordata; class Actinopteri; order Clupeiformes; family Clupeidae; genus Alosa; species Alosa alosa. The sequence continues at coordinate 5,518,775 of NC_063196.1, forward strand.
TCAGTTTTTAGTTTCTTTTTAAATATTTTAATAGTTTCTTTTAATATTCTAGTGTTGGGGAAAATCTAATATCTATTGGAAGCTGATTCCAGCGCTGTGTGGCATAATAGCTAAATGCCATTTGTCCTTGTTTGCTTCTAACCCTGGGGACTATTAATTGACAGGTTCCAGTAGATCTAAGCTCTCTACTAGGTGTATATTGGGGAAGCATTTCAGAAAAATATTTGGGGCCAAGTCCAGTCAGTGACTTATATACTATGAGTAGAACCTTGAAATCAATTCTGAAATTAACTGGGAGCCAATGTAAAGATTTAAGAATGGGTGTAATATGATCTCTCTTTTTATTCTTGGTTAACAGTCTAGCAGCAGTGTTTTGAATTAATTGAATCTGTCTAATGGGCTTCATGGGGAGGCCAGTTAGGAGACTATTACAATAATCTACCCTACAGGATATGAAAGCATGAATAATCTTCTAAATCCTTTCTAGAAACAAAATCTCTGATCCTAGCTATGTTTCTGAGATGCCAGAATGCTGATTTAGTCATGCTTTTGATGTGGTCATTCATAGTCAGGTCCCCATCTAAGATGACTCCCAAGTTTCTTACTTGAGTCCTAGTTGTAAGTGCTTTAGATTCTAAGTAAGCACCTGTGAAGCATTTGTGAAGCTGCACTAAGGTCTAACATTACCAGGACAGTTGTTTTACCTGAGTCTGTATTCAGGTGGATATCATTTAATAACTTTACAAGTGCAGTTTCGGTACTGTGGTGTTGGCGAAAGCCTGATTGTAGTTGATCATAGATGCCATTTGTATTTAAATAGTTATTGACTTGGTTGAATACAACTTTCTCAATAACTTTGCCTATAAAGGGGAGTTGTGAGATGGGCCTGTAGTTGTTGAGCACAGAGGGATCAAGGTTTTTTTTATGAGGGGTTTGATAACTGCAGTCTTAAGAGAGGCTGTGAAAATGCCTGAAATAAGAGAGCCATTCACAAGCTTTAGAAGCTCAAATGCCACACAATCAAAGATGCTTTTAAAGAAGCTTGTGGGCAAGGTGTCAAGACAGTAAGTAGATGAGCTGAGCTACATCAAGAGTTTTGCTATCAATGGCAGTAAATTCAGATAAAGAGGCTACATGTGTATTTGATGATTTAACCAAGACATTACATAAGCAGGTGGAGCTAATGTTTTTTGTAATATTTTCACGTTGTGAACGGGAGTTGTTAATGTTCTTGTTAATGATCTTAGAGAAATAACATTGTCTAGCCTTTCTTAACTCATATGTCTTTGAATATATTATTGTCAACCTGAAGCTTGCTCTTTCTCCATTTACGCTCAGCTTTCCTACATTCTCTTTTCTGAGTCACTACTGCTATGGTATACCTCCATGGTGCTTTACATTTTCTGGGGACTTTTTTAAGCTTGGTACTGTAGGTGCTACAGAGTCAAATATCCTGAGAATATTGGCATTAAACAGACTTAGATGGTCCTCCACACCCTGAGTTGTTATGCATGGTGTAATAGCCATGGCTTCTTTAAACAGACTGCAGGTATTCTCATTAATATACTTTTTAGAGACAGTTTTTGATTGAGTTTGGCTAATTGGAGAGACCTGTCCATCAAAGAATACACAGAAATGATCAGATAGTGAATCACAGAAATGATCAGAAGTCTATAGCATTAATTGAAGAAATACAGATACCCTTACTGATAACTAGATCCAGAGTGTGACCTTTGATATGAGTGGGGCTGTTAACATGTTGTACAAGATTAAACATATCAAATAAAACAGTGAGCTCTTTAGAAGAGATGTCTGTAGGATTGTCAATGTGAATATTAAAATCACCAGTAATGATAAAAGAATCAAAAGATCTGAGAAATCGTGAATGAAATTGGAGCAATATTTTGGGGGTTTGTATAAAACAACTAGTAAAACCTTAGGCACACTTTTCAGCACAGTACAGAGATACTCCAAAGAATTAAATTCCCCAAGTGAGATTTGTTTACATTCAAAAGTGTCTTTGAACAAAACAGCAACACCCCCACCTCTCCTTCCAACACGGGAGACCTCTTGAAAATTAAAATCTGTGGGGGCTGTCTCAGTGAGAACTGTTGCACTACCATTACTCTCTAACCATGTTTCAGTTAAGAAAAAAACTGTCTGTTATGTGAATAAACCGACACGACACAGAGCAGACACGACACACGATTCTAACTTCCTACTCACATGCCAACGTAAAACCCAATCAACACGCAGCATTGTCATAGCAATGCCAAATATAACACCCCCTTCACAAGAATCTAAGTGTGATACTCAGTAACAAAATCATTCAAACGTTCAGGCCGGGTATGTGCACGGGCTGGGCGATGCTGGTGGTCGCCACCGGTCTCCGGGGTTGCCTCCTGGTGGTCGTCACCGGTCTCCGGGGTTGCCTCCATGGCTCCTGGCTGGTCAGGTTGCGGGGCAGAGCTTAGACCTAGCCCAGAAGCAGCCTGTACTTTGCGCAGACGGCTGGCATGCCAGCGAGTGCCATCCGTGAGCCAGAATGTGGCGGCCTCGAGCCGTTGGCTGACCAGGGTCTGACCAGAACGACTGCAATTTGTTGTCGCGGTGGGGTCGGCGGATCCTGACCCAGTCTTGAGCGGCAATGGCGAGTGGCTTGGCTCGCCGTCTCCGGTCAAACCAGTTCTTCATCTGGCTCTGACGAGCATGAGCCCTCGCTAGGATTGGGTGAACTGGAGCCTGGGCCAGATCAGGGCGAAGTCTATCCAAAGGCAGCTGGAGCTTCCGTCCCAGCATGAGGGAGGCTGGGGAGGTCCCAGTGGTGGCATGAGGGGTGGCACGGTAGTGTAAGAGGAGGCTTGCATGGAACGTGCACCCTTGAGCGAGGTGCGCCCTTATTCCATTCTTTAGGGACTGATTCAGCCTTTCGACCCCCCCGTTGGCCGATGGGTTATAGTAAGCCGTGCGAATATGGCGAATCCCTTTCTTTTTCAGGTAGGTGCCCAGTTCATGTGAGACCATCTGAGGCCCATTGTCGGTGGTGATTTTCTTGGGCAAACCCCATCGGGCAAACAGCGAGTCTAAGATGTCAGTTAGCACCTTGGCAGTTAAGGAGCCCACGGGTATAACTTCAGGCCACTTGGAATGGAGGTCATATATAACGACCAGAAATCGTTGGTGGTGTGGCACGCCATGCAACACTCCACAGATGTCCAGTTGTAGGTGCTCCCATGGTTGGGATGGCCAGTCCAAGGGCTGCATGGGTGGGGGCGGTGCTGGGGCCCTGGTCTTGCCACTGAGCAGTGGGTCAAAGTGTGCTAGGACTGGTGGTGAAGTGAGCTGTGACTTCAGACAATGCACTGCTTCGGCACAGGCGGGTGTCCAGACCCAAGGCTCATCGGTTTTCATCAGCTTGCGCAGTGGAGCAGTTGTTTCTGAGTACTGAGGCAGAAACCGAAGGTAATACGCGGTCATCCCCAGGAAGGAGGCTGGACATGCTGGATGGCCTCTGTGTTTGAGTGGAGTGGGCTTATGCCTTCGGCTGAGAGACTGAACCCCACATATTCAATGACCGAGGCCCCAAAGACACACTTGTCTCCATTAAGTGTGAGGTGGTGCTCAGCTAATGCGGTAAACGTTCGGTGCGGTGGAGGCGTTCGTCCTGCACTGCAGTGGTGGTTCCGTGAACAACAATGTCGTCAAGATAAGCAGCCACACCCAGAATCCCTGCCAGGATGTAAGCCATGATTTTCTGAAAACAGCTTGGAGCTGAACTCAGTCCAAAAGTCATGTGCGTGTAGCGAAAGACACCTTCATGGGTAATGAAGGTGGTTAGGTTGCGGCTATCAGGGTGTAAAGGCACTTGGAGGTAGCCCTGGCGGAGGTCAAGTTTTGAAAAAATCGTTGATCCATAAAACTGGGCTGTGAGCTCCTCTGTTGTCGGCAAAGGGTAGCGGTCAGGTATTATGGCTTTGTTTACTGCTCTGAGGTCCACACAGATGCGCAGGCCTCCCGTCTTTTTCTTAGCCACCACCAGGTTGGATATCCACGGTGAAGCATTCACCTGCTCGATTATGTCCTCATCTAGCATGCGCCGTAGCTCAGAGGAGATGTCATCCCGCAGGGCTAGAGGAGAGCGGCGTAGTGGCTGCACCACTGGTGTTACATTACGATCTACCAGGGGCTGGTGGGCGAAAGCAGTGAGACAACCCATCCCATCAAACAATGCTGGCCACTGTTGGTGCCACGGAGTGGCGACAGTGTGGATTTCCAGTAGGGTGAATCTCAGGCCGTTGAAGAGGTCAAGGCCAAGTAGGTTAGTCCCATGGCGTGACACATGGAACGTGAATGTTGGTAGGGCCTTGTCCTCGTAACGTACAGGCAACTGGAGAGAGCCCACTATGGCCACATTTACACATAGCCGGGTATTTAGAGAAACAAATATTTCCCCCCCTCCGTTTTCAATAATAACATCGTGCACACAACATTGTTTTCAAAAAACTAATTTTTTTACATCAAATCGCATAAATACGCTGTTGAGCGCCATAATAACTATGCCAAACCTATGGGTGGCAGTGTAGGGAAAGGAATAAAGCCATGCTGGCCTATCAAAATCCTCAGAATCGACACCAACGACTAACACGAGCAGTAAAAATGCTGACCTCCGTGCGATCCTTCGCCTCTGCTCCTCCATGTAGAGCAGTTGTTGCAAATGCAAACAGGCCAGAAGCATTTGCACAAAAGTAAAAATTAGTAGCACCTTAACAGCATCCATGATAATCCTGATCAGTAGCCAAAGAAACTGTAAACATCAGGCGCTCACATGACGTTAAGGATTTTCTGGCGCATAATGTGATGTTTAACGCCGTTTATCCCTGTTGACACGGCAGCACATAATCGGCGTTATCAGAAATCTCCACTTTGGCCGGAGGTTTTAGAAATAATCGTTTTCTGTGATAAAAAAGGGGGTTTTGGTGTGAACGAGAGGCCAAACCGCAGGTAAATATCTGCGTTTTCCCTTCGTGTAAACGGGGTCTATATCTATTTCAGAGTTTCCATAACCTCGCAAAGTTGTGGAGGCTGGTCCCAGTGGCTTATGGGAGAAGAAACGTTTCCAGGTTATCAAGTTCAACAGTAACACAATGAGCCCTGTGTCAAGGAGCAGAGGCAGAGTGACATCATCTAGCATTAGAGAGCAGGTTTTGAATGAAACTCGTCCTGAGCGGACATTATGAATCACAGTTGGAGGAGCTACTGGGTTTTATCGGTGGCCTCTGTCTGGGACAGACCTAACACTTTGTGAAAATGATTGAGCTTCCCACAGTTGGAGCAGGCTTTTGCCCGTACAGGGCAAGCTTGTGCTCTGGAATTGTGTGTGTGTGAGCCACAGTTACCACATGGCTGTTGTGATCTCTCACAGGGTTGTGAGGCTATTTGTACCATGTCTGGGCTGCTAGGGCCGATGGAGGCCGTTTGTGGCTGTGACTGTGCTGTATCCACTGTTTGATCATGCAGAAGCAGAGAGGCAGGAGAAGACAGATTGGCAGCGCATTCTAATGCAGACTCCACTTGTAGTGCTATCTTAAGGGCCTGGGTTAATGTCAGGTCATCATTTTCTAACAACAGTTTGTCCCTAATTTTGTCACAATTTGTGTGTAGGATGAGATGGTCGCGTATTAATTCCTCTTGCAACGTCTTAAATTTGTCATAAGCTGGCTAAACCTCGTAGGTCAGCCACGTATTGGGACACAGACTCACCCGCTCTTTGATGTCGGCGCCAGAACATAACATGACGGAGAAGAGCGCTCTGTGGAGCTGCAAAATGCTCCTTGAGTAGTTTTACAGCGTCATCATATTTTGTGGTTTTAGCAAAAGTTCCGAACACTCGTCCCTCTGCTCCAAGACAGTGCAGCAACAGTGCACGCTTCCTCCCGTCGGGCACACCTTCCAAGCCGGCCGCAAGAAGATAAGTTTCAAACGAAGCGATCCAATGGATCCATGGCACGGGAGTTTCTCCGGGTAGAGCCAGGAAAGGAGAGGGTGGAGGTACAGGAAAGAACAGTACAGCGGCTAAGGCCAGATTTTTGCCTGAATCGTTCAGTTTTCGCAGAAAGCACCTAACTTGGTACAGGTATAGTACTACCCCTAGTGAGCAAAAATTAAAATGGACCCCAACACATAGCGCCCCTTAGTGGCCCCTATCTTGACTATACATTTATAATGCTATGCTGCTTTTAACACATAATATAACATGTCTATAGCCATCTTTCAGCATTATGAAATACATAATGAGGCACTCATGAATAATTAAAATGGCAAACATGTTGGATTTTAAGGAAGTAGCCATACATTCTGACACTGAGTCAAAAACTGGGGTGCGTTTAGGCTATGTGTGAAGTTTCGACTGTGTGACTAAACCCTGCACTTGTCTGGGCTCAATCCTTGTAATTTGCCCCCTAGAGGCTGGCATGCTAGCAAGGAGGCTAAAACCAATGGATGCTAGCGTCTGTCAAGTCTCTTAAAGAAACATATGCTTAGCCTAGAAATCTAGACACACCCTAGCGGCAGCAAATTACATTTGCTGCCAGGGCTAGTCTACTGTAGCAACTCTCCGTTGGCTTGTGAGCTCGAAAAATTAAACTTCTATCAGGCCAATCAAATCGTGTATAGAGTCGTTAGGCGGGCTTAACATAATGATTGATAGCAGAGTTGCAACGGTTTGGCTTGAATTCCCTGCTACTTGAAAACAAAGAAGATGGATGTTGCTGTTGGTGAACAGTGTGACAGCAAGTTTGAACTAGCCAACTAGCTCCGCTGGTGGGAAAACGCATGGGACTCATAGCGCTGTCCTATTGCGTGCAGAGGGAATTTGAAAGACAACCGATTATCCGCCCTCGCACTGAGCACTTAGAAGGAGTACCCAGACCCTACATTTTAATGTGGGTCTGGCTCGTCAGGCTAACATATGCTGCCTTTTGGGAAATTAGCTATTTTGTATTCTATCCTAGAGTTAGATAAATTAGTACATACACCCAGTCATAGTTAAATAAATTAGTACATAACCCAGTCCAACACATCCTACTGTTAGCCTAATTCAATTGAGGTGGGTGGGTCTAATTCCTATGCTAAAGTTTCTTTTAAGGCTTATAGTGATTGTTTGAAAAGGTCTATTTTGTTTTATTGTAGTTTAACATTTTGCATCCCATAAAATTATTATGCTTGTTAATGAAGCTAATTTAAATACTTAATACCTTATGGGTTTAGCTCCCTCCTGACACATTAGGGCTCATGCTAGTCAGTGAACCAGCACTTTTAGGAAACTTGCTAGTGCATTCAGCGCCCAGTCCTTGTGCTTTGTGGTGGAAACACCAAAAGCTGAAGACAGGTAAAGTTGAGTATCGTCCACATAGCAGTGATAATCAAATTCATGGGAGCGAATTAGTGTTAATTTTGTCACCTATTTTTAATTTAGTCTTAGTCTTAGTCTTGTGACGAAATGTCCTTTTTAGTCTTTGTCATATTTAGTCATTCAAATATCATTTTTGTTAGTCAAGTTTTAGTCAGCTAAAAGTCTCGTCATTTTAGTCTAGTTTTAGTCAAAAGAAAACTAAAGCTATCTTAGTCAGTTTTAGTCAAAACATTTTAGTCTTTTTTTATAACAAATTATTTCTGATTACCATTTGAGTCAAATAGTGTTTCACACATCTCAATTTTCCAACAATATTGTGTGTCCACAGGGCTACTCGTCTGTTATAATTACTCATTCTGATTTTTTTTGTCAGTCAGTACATGCACAGGTAAGTCGAGCTACAGTTATAGCTCGGCTGGGATTTGGCCATAGACAGTAAAAGATTTGACTGGACCACTGTCATGATCTTCATAGACCAGTGTTTCACAAAGTGTGGTCCGGGGACCACTGGTGGTCCGCAAGCTATCCCGACGTGGTAAAATATAACATAGATGAGTTGTTTGCAATATTGAACCAACTTGTATGTAAATTGAAACTGTTCTACAACACTGTCTATGTCAGATATGCCAGTTTAAATCATATGAATCCTCTGACACAATTAAATAAAGTGCAAAGACAATAAGCAAGGTGGTTCAGTGAGTATTGTGTAGGCTAATATACTGCTAGGTCTATTTTTTTTTTTTAGCTAGGTGGTCCGTGCGTTTCTTTTTTATTGATTAGTTAAGTGGTCCTTCATCTGAAAAAGTTTGAGAAACGCTGTCTTGGACCCAAGTATGAATGTTTTACTCCGCACACGCTTAGATGGCTGATATATGTCAAACGCAACCCAAACTCTCAATCTTAGCTAACTTGCTAGCAAACTTTCCATATTAGCTTACTTGCTAGCAAACTTTGCATCATCAGTGTAACTAGTTAAATAGTTGACATTACTTTTCGAAACTTTTCGTATGGACATTCTGGGGGATGTTAATTTGTATATGTGTGAGAGAAGCTTCAACTTCTGGGTATGTAGCATTGTGGCATAAAAGCCTAACTCTGGCAGAAATCTCCGGTGTTTTTGTTCCATGTAGTTTCCTGCTGCAGCCACAGGGTTGCAGCAACAGCACGTAGACTAGCCTACAGGAAAGCTGCTGCATGAACCATGAACTCATTCGAATATTTTGAAAAAGGTAACAGCTATTCTGTCTTCTCATTTTGTAGACGAAAATGGAAGAGAAATTTTATCTTGGTTTTATTTCAAGCAAAACATTTTAGTCTCGTCTTTTTTTCGTCAACAATAATGCATCTTAAGATAGTCTTAGTCAGTGTTTCAGGACATTAGTGCAGTCTCGTCATCGTCTCGTCTTAGTCATGGAAAAAAAGGTTGTTGACGAACATTTTTCCTCTCGTCTCGTCTGACGAAATTAACACTAGAGCGAATGGTCTCACCCAAGGAAGTGTGTAAATAGAGAAAAGTAGGGGCCCGAATACTGATCCCTGAGGCACACCTGTGGTGAGGTCATGTGCCCTTTAAGGTAGGATTTAAACCAGTCAAGGGCTTTCTAGACATCCCAGTTCAGATAGTGTAGAAAGGAGAATGTCATGGTTAACAGTATCGAAGGCTGCAGACAGAAAAGCAGTTTCAGTAGAATGACTCTTGAAAACAGACTGCATAGGGTCTAGCAGGTTGTTCTGATATAGTAAGTCCAAGACTTGCTTGAAGACCACTTTCTCCAAAAACTTTGACAAGAAAGGAAGAAGGGAGATAGGTCTGTAAAAACAGGAATGGTTTAGAGGTGGTGGCAAATGATACATTTTCCATCTTTATCCTCCTTGACTGGTTTTTCACTAGTTTTACATTTGGCTAGGGTCAGTGTCACTACTGGTAGCATAAGCCAGTACCTGGAGCCTACAAACGTTGCACAGGTAGTCCAACTCCTCCAGAATGTGGCAGAAGGCATTGATACCATTGACTGTCCCCCCACACTCCCCTGACTTAAATCCGATTGAACACCTCTAGGACATTAAATTTTGGTCCATCCAACACCGCCAGGTTGCACCACAGACTGTCAAGGAGCTCAGTGATGGCCATGTCCACATCTGGGAGCAGATCCCACAGGACACCATCCACCGTTTCATTAGGAGCATGCCCCGATGCCATCAAGCATGTTGGGGCCATACGAACTACTGAGTACCATCATAAGTTGCTGCGCTGAAATTCAAGCAAAATGGACTTGCCGCGTCATTTTTTCTACTTAGATTTTCGGGGGGTCTTTGAATTCCTAACATATTACCCAGTCCATATCAGTTTGAATCCTACCTCACAGGATGCTCGTTTAACGCATCATGGCTTGGACAGCTGTCCGCACCTCACCATCCCACCACAGGGGTCCCCCAGGGCTCAGTACTGGGCCCCCTTCTCTTTGCTATCCACACTACTTCATTGGGACAGATTATCCATTCGCACCTTCTCATACCACTGCTATGCAGATGACACACAGCTTTATCTTTTCTTTCCACCTGATGACCCCTTGGTCTCGGCACGAACCTCGGATTGCCTCTCAGACATATCTATATGGATGAAGGCACACCACCTCCAGCTAAACCTCTCAAAAACCAAACTGCTGGTCCTCCCAGCTAAACCTACTGCTCCCACCTACTCGAATGCCCTCATACAGATATGCTACCCCCCGACCGTTGCGCTCTTCAGACAAACATCGTCTAGCTCTGCCACCGGTACGCTCAGGTGAATCCAAACTTTTTTCATCTGTTGTTCCTCGTTGGTAGAACGCGCTACCAGTTCCTACTAGAGCCGGGACATCCCTCTCCATCTTCAAAAAACTCCTGAAGACCCAGCTCTTCAGAGAATATCTCCTCTCGTAGCACTACTTACAACTAGCTAATTCTAGCACTTACCACCTGACTTGACTGTATAAAAACAGCACTCACTGATGCACTTTTCCTATTGTACTCTACCTTTTGAATTGTTTTAAATTGTTTCTAGAATTGTTGAGAGAAATTGTTGTTTACCAGGTTGTAAGTCGCTTTGGCTAAAAATGTGTCAGCCAAATGTAATGTAATGTAGATATCCAGCATGATGTTTTTTCCCCATTGAGATCTGATGTGTTTTATTTTTTAAAGTGTATAATTTTTTGAGCAGTGTATAGTCAGAGGTAAGGTTTGCTCAGAAAGAGAAGGTGGTTGAATAAGAATTTATTGATGTAGGTAGTTACTTCAATTAACCAAGAAATAGAATAATTGGCTTATTTTCTTACACATAGTGGCCATATTGGAATCTTACCAGATTATACTTGATGCCTCGTATATTATTGAAGTTGTCATGCGATAAAATGACTGTTCAAACTTTGAAATTGTTTTTTAATGATATTTCTATCATCAATAACAATAGAGATGGTCTATATTTTCACATTTGGTATCCGCCATATTGGATTTCAAAATGGCCAACATCAAGTTTGTTTGGAAATCATGTCAATAACTTCCTTGACCCTAAAAATTGAGTGTTAGAACTTAAAATACTTTTTTATCTTGTTTAATTTTGAAGTTGTATCAACAATTCTATTAAGAATGGTAGGCATATTTGAATTCAAGATGGCGGCCACTAGGGGCCGCTATATGTTGGGGTCCTTTTCAATTTTTGATCACTAGGGGTAGTAGTATAACTGCCAAGTTTCATGCTTTCTTCAAAAACTGAACGATTCCGTTGCTTAGCCACTGTACTCGTCGCCAATGTTATGTGAATAAACCGACACGACACACAGAGCTGTAGTCGGAGCTTAGGCTACTCCATTTATTCAAACAACACACGATTCTAACTTCCTACTCACGAGCCTATGTAAAACCCGATCAACACGCAGCATTGTCATAGCAATGCCAAACATAACATTATCCTCCTTTTCGAGTTCTCTCCTCACATCAAAATAACTAGCATCATAATGGTTTATGGTTGGGAGTGGGATAGCTACTTTATTATTATGGTTCTTGATGCTACTTAGGAGGCTACAACTATTATGGTTTCTCATCCTATTGAATGTTATAGCTAGCTTTGTTACTGCTATGCTATGCTAGCGTCCGCCATGGCTATCCCACTGAGAATGGCCACTAGTCTCCGCAGTAATCTTGCCGCTCTTTCTCTGGCTGATATCATCACTCTTTCCCTCTCCCTCTCTTCTTTGCTGTCCATTTTTTTCACTCTCCGGATGATCTTTTTTTAATTATTTTTTTTACTCTTTTGATCTAGATGATCTAATTTCCCCTCTGCAATCTTCACCAAGGTGAGTCTCTGTGTCGTCCATTCATTTATTCCCTCTCTCTTTGGCCACAATTAATCTTTTCTACCTCAGTCTCTGCAAGCCATCCATCTTAACCCCCAACCCACCCTTTTCTGTGATCAGACAGTTATGCCATTATGCCCCGCACCCCACTACCACCACTACCACGCTCATAATGACATCAATGAAATACTTTACTGTATGAATGACTGGACAAATGTCACCTATTACATTCAGGTTTCACAACATCACTCATCATTACAGCATTGCCAGCCTGCCCCATGACAGACACTGACATTTCTAAACACACACAACACATTGGGCCGTTTGAAATGGGAGAGAGAGGAAGAGATAGATAGAAGAGAAGTTAGCCTCCATTTTGTCTTCATTTGGGTTGATTGTCCCAAAACATGTTCTCTTGGAATAGCCAGCTCAGCTTGCAGTCAGACAATCAACCCAATGCACTCAGTCTTGGCACTCACTGGGCATGGACATCTACACACACACACACACACACACACACACACACACACACATTCACACACACACACACACACACACACACATAACACCTCATACACTTCTCCCAGACAACTGCAGCCTGTTTGTGTCTGTTCCTGTGAGCACCCTGAGGCTGCCTGCATGTTGCTCTCCAGCAGACACCTTGCCACCATCACTGGCTCCTTTCAAAGATGGACACGCAGCACATGGAGCATGAGGCAGGCAGGCAGGCAGGTAGGGTACAGAAAAAGGGTCAGTCTGGATGATGTCATACTCAGTGACATTGAATGTTCTGGAGTGTTATAGTTCTCATTCTAGATCGTAGATAATCATAGTTCTCATTCTAGATATTCTCTTGAGGCCAATTTGTATCACTTTCCCAGTCTCGTTTCAATAGTGCAGGTGCATCACTGTGGTCTGTTGTGCAAAAACACCACCTAGTGGTGGGAGTGTTCATGACACGTTAATTGTAAACAATGTATACATACAGGAAGCGCAGCTTTCATTCATGAAAGTGGCCATTCAGAAACTGCATCGCCAGTGCAGCTCTGCCTTTGCCCATTTTGTGACAATGCAAGATAAATCTCCGCATTTAGTCAATAGCCACGTTCCTGTCTCTGGGCCTGGAGGAGCATGTGAACTTCCGTAAGCTCGCTGGTAACACTTTACTCAGACAGTCTGCCCACAGACACTGTACAGATCCCCCTGCTGAGATTCAAGTTCAGTCTGTAAATTTGTTGTTAAACAATTACTGAACACCACCTTAACCAAACACAACCCTTAACCTTTAACCATAAACTGTAGCTAACAGTGTCAACAGACGTTTTGCTGATAATGTGAGCATCTAAGTAAAGTGAGACCAGCAAGACAGCAATCTGCATAAAGTGCAATGTGTTGCAAACATCAGTAGCGTTTGTAATGCACTGGAATGGAATGAATGAGCATTGGCAGATGTTAAAGGAATTATCCGGAGTAAAATGCACTTTAGATCAATTTACGGATGATTGGGGAGTACATACGTTGAGTTGACATCAAATCAAGTCATTGGATGTGTTTTGAGAAAGTTCGATGTTACCGTTTTTTAGTCAAAACTTCGTTAGCCTGGAAGTGGCGGGCATGTCATTTTGCCGCTACAAAACACTATTTTATACCTCTTCTACAGTTCAAACAACATTACACTTAGTGAGTAGAGGGTCCCTAAGGCCAAACCGAAAGTATCGAGGTCTTTATGTGGTCGGATAGAGGGTCAGAATGAATTTCATCAAGTCAGTACCTTTCGAATGTTACCATCTTTGCTGCCATCTTCAGGGGAAAGTCCACAGGATTCGATTGCTGAGTGTGGAGTAACACGCTCTGGAAATTCACAATTTAAAAAAAAAAAAAAAAAAAAAAAACATACTCCAGTCCATACAACTTCATTTCAATTTTGAAAGAAATACTGGACTATGTTTAAAAATAAATAAATAAAAAACGGTGTGAAATTGTGAATTTCCAGAGCATGTTACTCCACACTCAGCAATCGACTCCTACGGACTTTCTCCTGAAGATGGCAGCAAAGATGGCAACCTTTCCGGAAAGGTACTGGCTTGATTAAATTCATTCTGGACTCTCTATCCGACCACATAAAGACCTCGGGATACTTCGGTTTGGCTTTAGGGACCCTCTACTCACTACCACGTAAGTGTAATGTTGTTTGGAACTGTAGAAGAGGTATAAAAGTGGCGTTTTGTAGCGGTAAATGACATGCCCGTCACTTCCAGGCTAACGAAGTTTTGACTAAAATCGTAACAAACTTTCTCAAACACATCCAATGACATGATTTGGATGTCAACTCAACGTATGTCCTCCCAATCATCCGTAAATTGATCTAAAGTGCAATTTACTCCGGATAATTCCTTTAAGAGAAGGAGGAAGAAGAGGAGGAGGAGGGTTCTCCTGATATGACGCACGGGCAGAGGAGTGGGATCTGTGGATGTGGAGGTTGTTGTCCTGTGGCGTCCTCAGGCTGCCTTGTTTTCAGAATCATTTTGGCAGCATTACACGACGTCTATTCTGAGCTGCCTTCTCCATCGGGACACGACTCTCTCTCTCTCTCTCTCTCCCTCTGTCTCTGTCTTTTTGTCTCTCTCCCTCTCTCTGTGTGTCTCTCTATCTATATATAGCTCTATCTCTCTTCTCTCTGTCTCTCTCTCTCTCTTTCTGTCACCCTTCTTCCCTTCTGTCTTTCTTTTAGAAAGATTCCATCGCTGCAGGACACATGTATTTTTAGGATCCCCGAGATAGTTTTTTTTAAACGCTGAAGATCGTGTGCACTGAGAGAGGCAGCATCCTAACTCCAGACCTGCTTCTCACAGCTGAGAGTCTGACTCTGTGTGTGTGTGTGTGTGTGTGTGTGTGTGTGTGTGTGTGTGTGTGTGTGTGTGTGTGTGTGTTTGTGTGCGTATGCGTGTGCATGTGTGTGTGCATGTCTCCTCAGCTTTCCAATCCTCGCGTTGTGATGTGCAGACACCCTCTTCAGACGCTGTCATTCCTCCCTCTACTCATCTCAACCCCTGTCATACAAACGCACACACACACACCCACACCCACACGCCAGAGTCTCGCTGAGAATGAGCCCACAGGAAAAGTAGGTCATGAAAAAATATGAAATGATTATGGAGTCTGTAGAGGGTGGTCGTGAAAGTGTGTGTGTGTGGGTCTATGTCTGTGTCTCAGACAGAAGATGGTGGTGTGCAACTGTGTGTTGGACACTGTCTGTCACTGCGTATCTGTCTAACTGGGATACGGGGCTATTTTTTACAGTGTGTGTGTATGTGTGTGTGTGTGTGTGTGTGTGTATGTGTGTATTCTCTGGCGATGCAGTATTTCGTGTGTATCTGTCTGAGACTCATAGCTGTGGAGTCTGTGTGTGTGTGTTTGTGTGTCAAGAGATGGGTCAGGTGAGGTTGTGCGTTTGTGTTTCGTCTGTGACGCAAGCTGGTGGAGTGTGTGTGTGTGTTTGTGTGTGTGTGTGTTCTCTGTGGGGCTCCACTTAGCACTTGTGCTGGAGGCAGTGATGACAGCCTACTGAGGGTAGGGTGGTGGTAATGGAGGGGGGGGGTGCTGTTGGGGGCAGGAAGTCAGCGGGGGGCTCCTGAGAAGCTTGGCTGCAGCGGGGGTGGCGGTGGCGATGGAGGTGGTGGGGCTGGGTAGCAACTCTGGGGGGTAAAACCATCTCGCCAGTAGCCTCATCTGAACCCTCCCTCCCGATTCTGCCTGAATGCTAGCATGAGTCAGCTCTCTCTCTCTCTCTCTCTCTCCATCTGTCTCAGGCTCTCTCTATTCCATCTTGATCTCTTTACCTTTTCCTCTCTCTCTCTTGGTCTCTCTCTCTCTCAGTCTTTTTCTCTCTAGCTTTATATCCTCTCAGGCTTTCTATCTACCTCTCTCCATGCTGATCTCTTCACATTCCCTTTTCACACTAACACACACACACACACGCACACACACACACACACAATATCTCAATATCTCTCTCTCATACTTGTTTTAGTGGTACCAAGGGAGCACATCTCCTGTTCATCTGAATGTGGAGTGTGTGAGGCTTAGTCATGCTGACGAAGAAGACAAACACACAAACACACACACACACACACACACTTCTCTCTAAAACATGTGAAATATGCACTTATTCCGATGCAGACACGTTGCCTCATGCGCTCTCCCTTTCTCTCTCTCACACACAAGCTCTCCAGCCCTCTCTCAATTAAACCAAATGAACAAGGGCTTTTTGCTCAGCTCTACTGTCTCGACATGATTGGGCATATTCACAACAGGGTTGACCCTTAAAAAGTTCTGCGCTCTGTTTCCATGGTGATATGAGCTGGCACCATCCTGGCATGATTTTATTTATTTATTAAGTTTTTTGGGCACCCATCATCACTCCCGCTCTCTTTTTTTCTCTTTCCTTTTTGTCAGCACAGGAGCATAACGGGGAGTTGAGGCAGCATTAATATTCTGGGGCAAAAAAGCATGACGACTGTCAACACACGAACCCAGTGAACTCAAAGACCTGAGCCACCGAGGAGGAGAGACAGGGGGCGACAGAGAGGGCCAGAGGGAGGGATGACAGACAGCCAAGCACAGGGCGAGTACACTGAAAATGTCACCGAACATTTTTTTTAATAATTCTTTTATGATGATTTTTTTAATGATATCTCAGCACTGCCTATCACAATCTATTTTTTTCCTGGTTAATTGTTGTGGTGCAGCAGCATCATCTTAATCTCCCTGGCTACTTTGCAGTGACTCTTCACATTTAACAAGCAAATACTGTACATTTAACAGTAGCCCATATACACATGATTTTGGTTTGTTAATTTGCATAGCATTTTGATGCTGACATGTAACACAAAATATTCATGTTGATGTGTGTTTGCAGACCTTAATGCCGATGTTAATGTTTTCAGATCTTCATGTTGATGTGTGTTTGCAGACCTTAATGCCGATGTTAATGTTTTCAGATCTTCATGTTGATGTGTGTTTGCAGACCTTAATGCCGATGTTAATGTTTTCAGATCTTCATGTTGATGTGAGTTTGCAGACCTTAATGCCGATGTTAATGTTTTCAGGTCTTCATGTTGCCCGTACCCGAAAGATGATGTAATTTGGTCTGAGTGAACAGCTTGGGTCGTCTTACTGAGCAATTCCTCTCTGAGTTGGGAAACTCTGACTCTTTGCCCTCAGCCAGCCAATCAGAGGTGGAGATCACAGGGATTAGGGATTGGCCCTCTAGGCTGTCAGTCAGACATGAGGCTGTTGATGATCGGTAGGACGCAGAGGGGGCGGGAGGAAGAACTAGAGAGATGCTTGGACCTATGATCTCAGGCTCAGACGAGTTCCACCTACATGTCCGGCACATTGGAGCTGTCGCCTGCAACATGTCTGTCTTATTATAAACCACTGCTGGGTTTGTAGGGTTAACAACGGCTTCAGGTAAGTATCAGGTGACATCGCATTGCTCTGATAAGTTAACATGAACACAGTATATTAATCATACAAATAAATACAGTAACAATAAGCATTATCATCAGGAGTCTCATTTATATTACTATGGCCCAATGTAATATCCACTCACATTCACAAATGTTAAGACACTATCCCTCTCCATAAGGGTATAGTACTATTCCACTGCTTCATGACATCATTGACACTTACCTTAAATCTGCAGTGTGTGTGTGTGTGTGTGACTGTGTGTGTGTGTGTCATATCACAGGGCTAGAGCATACAGGATGCCATCTCTATGGCACCTCACTCTGCCCTGTCCCACCTTGACAATAGCATCACCTGTAAGAATGTTGGACTTCCTAACCAACAGACCTCAGTCTGTTGGGTTAGATAACCACACCTCCTCAACCATCACCCTGAACACCAGTGTACCATAGGGATGTGTGCTGAGCCCTCTCCTCTACTCCCTCTTCACCTACGACTGCACCTGTACATGGCTCTAACACCATTGTCAAGTTTACAGACGACACTACGGTGATTGGTCTCATCAGCAACAACGATAACCTAGAAAGATTAAGGGTCTGGCCAAGAACAATGTAATGGCCCAACTCGAGGGGCGGCAACAAGCATGCATTTAAAAATCTCACTGCACGCAATTGGATAACACTAGACCATGTTTACTCTGAATGGTTTCGGACTTCGACGCAATCGGATAACACTACGACCAATGTGTACTGTCCTCCAACGTTGCAGCACTGTCTTCATCAGTTTAGCTGGTTCCCCGGAATGTTGGGGGAAAAGTAACGAGTGTCTTGCAGAGACAATTCCATTGTGCTCTCGCGAGAACTCTGGATTTCCAGGGTAACAGGGAGGAGGTCCAGCACCTAACATCGTGGTGTACTGATAACAACCTGGCTGTCAACACCAAGAAGACCAAAGAGCTCATTGTGGACTTCAGGAAGTCTAAAGCTGGCACACACACACCCATTCTCATCAACGGGACTGAGGTGAAGCGTGTCACCAGCTTCAAGTTTCTGGGTGTCCACATCTCTAAGGATCTCTCTTGGACCCTTAACACCTCTACCCTGATCAAAAAGGCTCACCAGCGTCTCTTCTTTCTGAGGAGACTAAATAAGGTCCATCTGTCTCCTCAGATCCTGGTGAACTTCTACCGCTGCACCATCGAGAGCATCCTCTCCAACTGTGTCACAGTTTGGTATGGCAACTGCTCTGCCCACGACCGTAAAGCACTGCAGAGGGTGGTGATTTTTTTTTTTTTTGATTTAGGGTTGTAGTCATCTTATCAACCGGGGCCAACATAATTTGAACTTGGCGGCATATTTTGACCATTTTCATGCGCATAAGTCCACGACCAATTGCACACACGATTTTACTTAGCCTCATCTGCCTTGTTGATCGGTCTGTAACTTTTTTTAACCTGTTGTCTTTAATATTTCTGACTAACATATTTTATTACGCTGGTTGACTTAACCTGTTGATATCAAACACAATGCTTTCATATGATCGTGATGCCTCAGGCTATGTTTCTACTGCTTTTTCTGCCACTCAGCTTGCTACAACATGCTACATAGGTTAGGTTATTTCAACATGCTACATAGGTTAGGTTAGGTTATTTCTTTTGAGAACTGGTACTGCTTTCTGTCCTGAAGAGTCCAGTCAGTCAAAGAGAACATTAAATTCTCATTGAAATCTTCCTGCAAACCTTCAAATCCAACTCGTCCTCTTCCCCTCCTCTGTGTGTATGTGTTTGTGTGTCTGTCGTGAGCCTGAAGGGAAGGTTCCGTCACTGTGGCCCTCTTTGGACTCATTGCCCTCATTCGTCCGTCTCTCTGTCTGTCTGTACAGTCCCCACACTCCTGCAGCATGTGCCACAGTAATGTCATCAGCTCATCAAACCTGCACATGAATGTGCTCATTGTTCAGTGTTGTTCAGCACCCTTTCAGCTGATGACCCATCAGCAGCTGACACCAAAATTGACCTGGTTATCTGCAACCTCCCACAGTTCTTGTTTCCCTAACTGGCAATCCATTTATGCCTTTTGGTGTTTTAAGCCCCCAACGTCATCTTCCAGGCAGCGCTGCATTGAAGGCACTAGGGTTAGGCAAGGGCAAGGGTCAGGGTTAGGTGCCTTGAAGTCGACGGTGAACAGCATCGAGTGTGTGTGTGTGTGTGTGTGGGGCTTAAAACACCATTGAGTGTGTGTGTGTGTGTTTGTGTGGTGCTTAAAACACCATTGAGCTCCATTTAATCACAACCGTTTCCAGAGTAACCGAGGAGCTGAAGAGAGCTGCATAAGTGCAGTATGAATTGTTTTTAAAAAAAATAAATTAAAAAAATAACATGTTTTGACTCGGCATTCTACTGTTGTTTCTTTTCAGCCATTCCAACAAAAGCACCTCAAATGGGACGAAAGATACAGAACGAAGCAAAGCATCCACTAACTGCACCATTAAGCATCCACTAACTGCACCATTGTGCCTGCTTGTGTAGACCCTGAGAGAGTTATTTACCTGAGAGAGGGAACCTTGAAAGGATCATCAAGGACATCCGCAGAGCCAGAGCCACTTATGAACCACTTGTTCATAAGAACGTCCATATACACCCAGCTGTAGTTACAGAAGGGCTTTTTCTAGGTTGATCATTTGCAGAGGAAAAACAGTAAATGGAATACCTTCACTGTGGCCCTGTTGCAGATGATGCATCCAGCCCAACGCTCTCTCTCTTTTTCTCTTTCCTGCTGTCTCTGGTGGAACCTGTGGCCGTGCTGCGTGATTAAAGATGTGTCACCGTGATCAAACAGCCTTCGTGCACACACACAGCTTCAAACAACCTGCGCTGCTCTCGCCCACGTGGAATAATAGAGCAGAGCAGGGGGTCTCATAAAGCACTGTTCTGTGAAAGGGACTTACAGGAGTGTATGTGTTAGTGTGTGTGTTTGGGGAGTATTGTAAACTGGGGAATTAGCAGGCTTGTGCCATGTAATACACAGTCTCTCTCTTGCTCTCTCAGACAGATTGGCTGGATGAAGAGGCCGAGGGCATATTAATAATGGAGCTGGGGCCATAATGACAGGATGATTAACCATCCCCACCTACCCAGTCATACTATGGCCATAGAGAAGCTTTCGAATAGATTACACACATCATACACATCATACACATCTGAGGCGTCGCAGTTCATACAGACTTATTTTAGTTACATACTAGACATGGATATTAACTAAAGTAGGCCTAAGATCTTCACTTCCAGCACCAATGTAAGTGGCAGCCTATTAGCTCTGTCTGTCTATCAATCTGTCTATCCAAGATCCCAGAATGTCAAAACTTCAATAAAGAAAAATGAATCCGGCACAGCACTTCATGTTGATTAAATAGGTCATGGTCATGCACACCCACTTGTTTCCTCACATCCCCATGGAAACACAGAGATGTGGTCACACTGGCTATTTCTAACACATCCACTTCCATCAGAATGACTCAAAAACCATTCAGATGCAAAGCAGAGGCTTTTCAGCTACTCCGGGGTTATCTGCAGACATCCTGTAAAGTCAAGTCCTGTCACGTATCTCTCCGACTATGTAATGCAGGCTATATAGCCCCAATGCAAAACGCAGATGTTAACCTGAAGTGAACTTACTGAAGTGGTCTCGACATACGTTTTCCATTTCAGTGTTTATATAGAGAAAAGCGACGGTTGAGGCATTCATTTCAAACATCAGTTACCCACATGGCAATGGTGGTAGGCCTAAAACTTAGTTTCTCGGCGTCAGGGGTTAAAAATCAAACCTTCCTGGCGAAATAGTGGAGGGAGCTATTACCTGTTTGCCCTTCAGATCATGACACATGGAGCAAATGTTTGAGCAATGTCGCTGGGCAACCACATAACCTGATGTGGTCTGATTGGATGACCATGATAATTCGCCTACTGATAACAGTTCTCCAGCCAAAAAGCTACCCAATATCAATGGGATCGTCAACAATACCTCGCCTAGAAGGCCTAACGCTGCTCAAAAAGGTTGCCTTGTAGCCTACACCATCAGCTTTAGGCCGTTTTGCTTTGGGATGGGGCATCTCCAGCAGATCATCCGTTTTGTAAAGAGGAGCTGGCTGCATTCACTTACACTCCTACACCATGATAAGTTATTTCCTTTATCCTTTCAAGCTAGAAAAGAAGAAACATATAAAAGTGCCCTCAACCATTCCATTCAAGGGAGAGAAAATGAACGTGCATCATTTAACCACTAGGTGGCAGGAAAGGCCTATCCAACACCAAACCCTATTTTCAGCCACACCAGCCAAGTTGCACGCCATAATTGAGTGTTTCAGTGTGGACTGTTTCTTTGAGAAATGATCCCTCCCAAGATCAGGCTTGGGTATTGTGGTTGCAAATATGTATGACAACCAACAAGTCAGGAAAAGCAATCTGTATTTTGGGTATTTAAGCAAGACTATTTGGTTCTTTACGTGGGGTGCTAAAAATGCAATGTATTACTATTTTGACATCAGTATTCATTGTAGCTCTAGTGTCCACCTTCCATGTTGACAGGGGCGATAGCAGCAAGTGTATAGGTCGTTTTGTCTACTGTGATTGGGT
Source organism: Alosa alosa (assembly GCF_017589495.1). Taxonomy (NCBI): domain Eukaryota; kingdom Metazoa; phylum Chordata; class Actinopteri; order Clupeiformes; family Clupeidae; genus Alosa; species Alosa alosa. The sequence continues at coordinate 5,540,616 of NC_063196.1, forward strand.
GAGTGAGACAAATGGCCATTCATAAGGTTCTTCCAAAGGACAAGAGGCTAATGGCCTCAGAAAACTAAATAAACATTCCAGACCTCAACCTATTTCTCACCTGCACCTCTTTAAATCATGTATACATGCACATCTACACACATAACCCATGACATGTGGGCACAATCACACACACAAGTTACTGTGGTCGTTGCCCTGGATGAAAATATAAAACTCACGTTTGCTTTATTTCCTGTATATAGAGATATACACCACTTGAGACGCTGGGAGAAGAGAAGAGTAGAGTAAACACACGAGGCTAATGAATACGGGCTCGCATCACAGACGCTCCAAATGCTGAAACCAAAATGTCTCCAATTACAAATCCATAAAAAAATGTTAGAATTCAAATTCTAAACAGATCTAATGCAAAAAAGTTACATGTATAGAAGTCTGTGACAACCCAACTGACTGCAGTTGCTGATAACCTTTTGATTCTGTACACAGTTTTTTTTGTTTTGTACAAAATATGAAATCTACCATTTATTATAGATAGAACAGCATAAAATAAAAGTCCATTATATATACAATATATGAAGCCATTTAGTACAAGACGCATACTAAAGGACACTTTGCAATATTTTGTAAAGAAAAATATATTAAATTAAAAGCCTCAGGAGGTTAAGAATTAAAGCCATGTAAATGAAGAACAACAGTCACCAAACATGGTGGCATGAAATTACAATGGAGTCCTAGTTAGAGGCTGTGAGAACCCTTCATGAGTCAAAAAGCATTCGGAAGAGAGCAGAGGAGATGCTAAACGCATGTAAACAGACCTATCCTTAGACACACTACTCTTGTCCGACTACAAGGGACATCAGTCAATGAAAAAGTATTGGTGAGTGCTATTCTTCCATAATAAAAAGCAAAAGAAAAAAAAGAAAAGTAAAGCAAAACCAACAAAAATAAACTGAAAATGTGATCATGGATAGTTTCTATTTACAGTTTGCACATTCAAACATGGACAAGCTTTCGCAGGCAAAAGAAGAAAAAAAATAAAACAAACTTGCAAGCATCTTGACACACTTCACAGACAGGAAGGACACCCAAAACACCAGCTTCAGCAGAACACCAGCCTGGGACACGACGTAGAGGTTCAAACAACGGTCCCCAGCTCAGGGGAACCATGAGAACTGAGGAATCAAACAATGGTCCCAAGTTCCAGGGAACCAAACACTGAAGAGTGGGAGGAAGGATGAGGACTCACCCACAGAAACGACACAGACAGATTCACAAACTCACACACAAAGAGAGGTGGATACTGTGAGAGGCCGAATCCACCCCCCAAAACACACACACAGACACACACACGTCACATCCATCATCTAGGTGTTTAAGTCGATATAAAAGGGCTCGTTGGATGTTCAGTGACCTCTTTGGCTATCTACCATCTACCAGCCTCCTACAGGTGAGTAGCCTCACCTGACCAGCGGTTGGTCCAGTGCTTCCATCTGTGGCCACACAGGGGCGCTCTTGCCTTTCCGTTTAGGCATACACTAAGTCTGGTCATTTCACCTCCACTAGTGTCCGGGTAGTTAGGGATGTTTGATGGTAGTCCATGCTGTCTGCACTGATGAGACGCCGCTGCCTTCACTGAATCAACGTAAAAAAAGACATCATGCTGTCTGAAAACCCATCTCTCTGTGGCAGGTCAGGATAAAATTACTGTTAAAATTATTTGACTTTATTTTTTTTTTAAATAAAGGAGGGGGTGAGGGGTTCGTTGCGGATGTGCTGAAAGTTGTCAGGGGTGGCAATACGTTTTTTCTTAAGCCAAATCAAATAAGCAGCAGATGATGAGGTATGCACACACACACACACACTAGACACAGATGCGTCTTTCCCTTCAGCTCTCCAGAGGCTGAGGTTTGTCCCATGCCACTGTGAGGAGTGTGGCGTGAGGCCGCAGGTGGCCCTCTGTGCTTATCCGCTTGAGCAAAGGCTTCCGAATGAAAAGCTCCGTTTGTGGGCCGTACTGCCCCCCGGAGAAGCAGGAGGACGGGAGCCAACTGGCCCTGGGGGCCCCAGGCACGAGGGCCCATATCTGGGCAGAGACGCCGGCGCACACCGCAGAGGAACGCTGCTGGAGGACCAGCCGACACGGCTGCTCTGGAAATTCACATGCACACGACTCAAGGGGGAGGGGAGATGGAGGGAGACTGTGTGAGAGGGGGAAGAGAGAGAAAGAGAGGTGTAGAGTTGGAGCGTGCGCATTTTGCATTTTATCAGGTGAGTGTGTGGGGCAGAGAAAAAAGGGCCAATTCTGCAGAATAACAGACCTGCTTACTCGAGCGTCCAGCTCCTTACTGAAGAATGGGAGGATTTGTGTGTGTGTGTGTGTGTGTAAAAAAGCTTTGCTATGTTTTAACAAAACCAAACACTGAAGAAGTTGTTCCATTATGATGCCGGCTTGTAGACCATTGTTTGAACCACCAAGCCGTGCCAGGGGGTGAAGGTATTGCCAACAGTATTATACAGCATTAAAATAGAAATAAAAAAAAAGAGTAAAGAAAATAGACTCAAGTTGGCACAAATCTATGTTTCTACAGAAGAGTAGTCCAATTCTGCCTTCACCACATTCTAATAGGTCAGCATGTTTTTTTTCTTTTTTTTAAAAAGAAACTTTTAATAGTAATAATAATTATTATAATAATAGTATCTTTTGTGTGACATAACACACGTTTTGGCTGACAGTCCCCATTGCCAAATCAAACCAACAGTTAAAAAAGAAACAAACATACATACATACATACATACATACATACAGTTGTGAGCCATCACAGGCACAGAGCTCACAGCCTTAGCGGCTGACCCCACTACCCCTCAAAGGTCAAAGTTCATGGGTCAAGAGGCATGAGGAGGGGCTTCTCCTTGCCCATGTCCTTCCGAAGTCCACTCTGTTGCGCGCACACACACACACACACATCTACACACACACGTCGTTTTTTCTACTCAAGTCCATGACGGCAGCCCATGCCAGGCACCTTTCTCATTGTTGCCACTTTTCGGGTTTGCTAAGAGACGCAGTCTGATCGACCGTCAGTGGTGGACAGGCACGTAGCGATGCTGCTGTGAAGCCAGGGGTGGGTGGGGGGTTAAAGACCTGAGAACAGAGGGAGAGAGAGAGAGAAAGAGCAAGAGGGAGCAAGAGAGAGAGATAAAAGAGACAGACGGGCGGGGTGGGGGTCAGTAGAGTGGGCTGGGCTCTTAGACGACGGCCAGAGGACCCCCTGGCCTCTGCATGTGTGTGTGTATGGAGTTGGAGGGTTAATGGACTCCTAGACCTAACTTGTCCTGTGTTGGGGACGTATGTGTGTGTGTGTGTGTGTGGTCCTCTAGTGGGCATCAGCGGGGGTGAGGACCTCTTCGGCACGGCGGTACGTCTCCAGGGCTCTGACGGTGGACACATCCTGAGGCAGCTCCGACTTGCGTCGCACCAGGGGACGCTCCTTACGGGGCTCGTGGGGCTGCAGGCAGACACACACACACACACACACACACACACACACACACACACACACACACACACACACACACACGCATACATTTATTAATTTAGCTGTCTCTTACAAATGAGGACTAACATTCAAGCATTCCACACCACAAAACTAGCAGAGGATGACCGTGTTGAGTTTATCAGAAGAGAGTCATGGGAGGGATTCAGATGTTTACAAACTCCCATCAATGCGAGTGTGTGTGTGTGTGTGTGTGTGTGCACTCCTGACTCCATGTGTGTTACCTGTGTGGCCCCCTCCTCCACGTTCTTCCTCAGCATGTTGACATCGTCCAGCAGAGGCCCGTCCGTCTCCATGTCCATCGGGCTGCCCAGACCGGACGGGTCCACGTACGTCTGAAACTACAACGCACACAACACATAAACACATACACAAATGTACACACGTGCACAGGCACACACACACACACACACACACAAAAGTACAAACACAAGCATAAATGCGTGGTGTTTGGAATTTTCTTTTTAGCTTTCATAATGCCTACTGCACTTCCGGAATTCTTTATTTTCTTTTTCTGCTTGTTTGTGAATTTTGTTACATCCATCTTTTTTTTATTTGTTAAATTTGTTTAAAATGAATAGTGTACATATTTGGTTAAAATCAATTCCCTATTTTAGTTTTCGAAACTTGTTTTGGTTGGTCCAATTGATTGTGCAATCGATTTTCGAACATAAAGTGACAGCCCTAGTAAGCACTGGCCACACATTCACATGAATCACTGTGGACAACACCACTGAAACCACATGCCAACAAACAAGACAAAGAAACTCAATCACAGCAGTTTAGAATCACTTTTTGGAGGTATTCACAGATAACTAGTTTGTACATCCTCACAAGATGTTTTTATGGCATGTGGTCATATGAAGGACCAATAGCTAGCTTGTTAGCGTTGTCTGAGCGTGTCCTGCCAGGTGACTAAGACTGATGGAAAAGTGATGGGCAGTTTGTGGCTTCCAGCCCTTAGAGGTTTCTGGCGGAGTCGCTGCGCTGACACATGGCCCTCACACACTGCCAAAATCCCCGCAAAATGTATGTTTTATGTACCAAATTTGCGGAACGCCTGTCCTTTTCACATAGACCGAGGCGGAACGGCGGGGCGAAGTGTCTCGCTAAATTTACTACCAAGCAGCCTAGACTTTTTGCCGAATCGATAAGTTCCGGCACCAGTGTGAATGGGTTAAGGTGGAAAGGTGAATCTGGGCGGGCATTTCGATGCTATGTCCAGCCCACCACAGGAGATTGCAAATAAATCTAACTGATCAAGAGCAGCAAAAGCAGAGACAGCACATTATGACAATCTTAAAATTCACAAAGTCTCCAGTCATTTAATGCCTGCTAGAGTTGACTGTAGCTCGGAATGTAATCGGTTGCCATATTAGGCTAACCTAAAATCCAGCGATAAAACAAAGCATGAGCTCATGAGCGTCTGTCTGCCCTATATGTATATCCTCTGATTGTAATGTTTACAGATATCTAGGCGATATTTGTGACATTTATTTTGTATTTGGCCTGTTATAAAATCATGTATTGAACAATTTAAACACATTGCGAACCCCAAAGTTGGAGACATGCATATAGACATTGCTGCAAATTTAAAACCGGATTACTCTGGAATGGCTAACTGTACAGGGGAATGCTTTTGTGTTCGGTAAGGCCTGCTGTTTATTCTGATATATTGTTTGTCATGTGTTGAGGGAAAGTTCGCGAAGTATTCCACCAAGATGAATGGGTAGGAAGACGGGCGCAGAAAATATGATCAAATTAAAGTTACTTTTCTCGCAAACCGTTTACCACAACAACTAACCACTAACATTGTTTAAAAGTTGAGAAAAAGCTCTTCCGTGTGATACATGTGATGTCTGTGATGAATAGGCTACTTCACAAGTAGTTCAGCAAATTTGGGACTATCACTCTACACGCCCCCTGTTGCACGTCACATTTTAATTTGCTAGTTGATCCTGCCTCCTGGCTCCCCAAAATGCCACATCATGTGAACAGATCAGCAGGCCGGCAAATTTTCACCTCGTTTTCAGACACACGTTGCGGCAAAAAGAGGTCTCCTCTTCCCGCAAATTTAGCGTGATCTCTGTGTGAAAAGGCCTACAGAGGGGGGCCCCGACAGGTAGGCTTCAGGGGGAGGGGGTGTCGATTTTGTCCAGCCTCTTTTTTTTGTCAAAGTTCACAAGCCCACAGCGCAAGAACTAAACCATGTAGGAGGCTCAAATTTTGCAAAATGCCCCATTGACATCAATATGTTTTATATAGAGTCACCACACTGCCATCTGTGGTTGTATAGAGTAACCTGTGGTAGCTCTATACAAAACATATTGATGTCAATGGTGCATTTTGCCCATGTTCAGGGTGGAAAGTGAAAAAGAAAGATTTGCATAAGACAAGTCAAATTGGTGTTTTTAAAAAGAAAAGATCATTGAGAATAAAGAAAAAATATTTAAAAATCTTTGTATATTCCCACAAGGTGTTTAGGTGCTCTGAAAATGAGAACCAAAATTATTTTTTAGACTTCTAAGGTCTGCTGTTCAGACCCTGAAGGAATTTATTTTCTGTTCATTGTTTTTTGTGAGAGTGTTTCTACTTATCTCAGTAAGGAAAATAAATCAAGAGCCTATGTTGAGTACATTTATGTCTTCTGAAGGCTTAAACAGAGCCCAGCCAAAAACTCCAATAAAATTTGTATAAACTTTGAGGGACAGCTATGACCATGCAGGATTATCCAGACCAAACGTGACGATTTTGCTACATACTATTCCTATTTATGTACCAGCATGCAAAATTTGAGCCTCCTACATGGTTTAGTTCTTGTGCTGTGGGCTTGTGAACTTTGACAAAAAAAAGAGCCGAACAAAATCGACACCCCCCTCCCCCTGTAAAACTGGCTGTATCTTGGAAAGTATTGATCTTACATAAGAGTAATTTTACAGTGCGTCTCCTGGGTAACATAGGTACACCTGGTCGTTTTTTCAGAATTTTTTGAGACCTAAGTGCGTGGGCCCTGGTTGAATTGACGTGGAATGACCCTACTTGGGTTTTCTGAACATTCTAAAGACTGCAAACATCAAACCCATCTTTAGAATGTTTAGAGATTGTTGGGTAAGTGTGCTGGCACCTTCAGGTGCAGCCAGGCACAGCCACAATCTGGTTAAGACCCAAGACTTATCTGATCACCTTCCCTAGACCCATCTCTGTCTAGTCTCTCTCTCTTGTGCTGTGCTGTGGTGTGGTGACCCCACAGGAAGCAGCTGCTTCCTGGGTAGGACAGTGGTTTGAGTATGTGTTGTGATTACCTGTGGATTTGACTTGGCCAGATTCTCAATCTTTATCCAGGCCTCCTCGCGTTCCTTCCATTTCATCTTCTCTCTGCGCAAAACCATCACATCAGCCACATTACGCGGAGAAACCATCACACCAGCCACATTACAGAGATAATCTCACAAGACAGATTAACTTCAATGGAAACAAATGACCAGGACATACTTGTTCTTCTCCGCCCTGAACTGCTGGGTGCAGTCATCAAACAGCTTCTGGTTCATCTCCATGAAGAGCTTCAGAGCATTGTAGATGAGCCCGTGAATCGTTCTGAGGGCACAACATGGGTCAGAGCATCAGTCATTGTTTATTTGGGAAAGACTGACTGAGCATTAAGCTTTTTTTACAACACCAGAAATACAGGGAACATTTTTTGCCTTGCACTTAAAATATACATCAAACCTGTGTCTTATTCTAAAATCCTGGGTTACAACTCTCAGTAATTTGTCAAAACTCTTGGCAACTCGGCCCCAGCTGTGGCGCAACTGGCTGGGGTACCTGCACTGTACGCCGGCGACCTGGGTTCGATTCCCGCCCCGTGGTCCATTCCGGATCCCATCCCGACTCTCTCCCACTCACTTCCTGTCATTCTTCACCGTCCTGTCATTAAAGGCATAAAAGCCCCGGCCCCAAAAAAAAAACTGCACGATGGGTAGAGTGCGAGTGCCACTCTCGCAGTTGCATGCTAGCTGTCTCAGTGCCACAACTCTTACATTGTTTAGGTAAAAGCTGACATCTAGCATATAGCATCAAGCATGCTGACTGGCTGACTATAAGTCACACTTTTTTTCATAGTTTGGCTGGTCCTGCGACTCAGGTGCAACATATATATTTATATATATGTTTTTTTCCACTTCATGACACATTTTTTGACTGGTGCGACTTATACTTCGGTGCGTCTGGAAAATACGGTAGGTTTGTCAGAAAGACGCTGGTATCCAATGTGCTTTTTGTCTGTTCCCGCCTGCTACGGGCTGCCTGGTGGAATGTTTTGGGTGCGATGTGAGTGTTGCTGTGTGAGTGTGTGAGTGGAGTGGAGTGGAGTGGAGGAGAGTACTGACTTGTTCCAGTGGGTCTTGGAGTTGCGGTAGAGGGAGGGGAACATGATGGGCAGTATCCTGGCTGCGTTGTCACTGATCAAGCTCATGATGTACTCATTGTTCCAGTAGTACAGGGCCCTCTCAGCCACCTGCGCACACACACACACACACTTTAATACAATAAGAATGCGTCATAATGGCAGTAATAAGTCTGCGTCATAATGGCAGACATAAAACGGGACTCATTTTGGCCAGTGCACTAGTCTTGATCAGGACACACAAACACACTTACATTAGTACCAGGAAGGTGGTGTATATCTGGAATTGGGAGCAGCCCCCGCCCCCACACACACACACACGTGCTTACCAGGAAATTATGAGTGGACAGAGGCCACCCTGTGTGTACCAGGAAGTGGGGGCTGGACCCCCACACACACACCCACACACACACCCACACACAGCGAAGGTGTGTACCTGGAAGTGGGGGCTGGACACACACTTGGCCAGCTGTCTGAAGAGCGGCTCCATGACCTTGACGAACTCCGAGGGCTCGATGACGTCCAGGATCTCCTCCAGCTCGTTGAGGAACATCACCTCCTTGGGGCTGTGCGTCTTGGGCCAGTACTTCAGCAACGCCATCACCACCTGACAGCAAGACCACAACATCACCACGAAACCCACCGTCATTATCAATCTCTCAGAATCTCCACAGAATACAACACCCGCATTAATCTCCACACTAACCACTAACATGAAACAGCACCACAGTAAATATTCAGCACTACACACCTGCATTAATCTCAAGGCTAGTGTTTGTCACGATACCAAAATTATTGTTTCGATACCGATATAAGTCAAGAATTGCCATTTCGATAATTCTTTGATACTTTTAAAAATTAATTTGATTTGGGGGCCACCACCTTAACGTCATCAGTAATATTGAATATAGTGTGATATTCACACCAGTGGCCATCCTAGATTCTGCTTGACTCTCTCTCCACACACACAAACACATACGGAAAATGATGGCTTGTGTCATATGTTTCTATTTCACATGTTTTGGAATTCATATTAAGCTTATATATCTATCTATAAAGCAAGAAGTGACATTTATTATATTGTTATATTATCTCTAGGCCTATTCATTATTGAATGCTTACCTGGAATTATGTTTTTCCCTATCCTATTTTCAAAGCAGGCCTACCTGCAGGCATGTAATTGGGCTACAGGAATAGCATGTTTGAACGGGCACTGCACTAGTTTTGTTAATAATGTATGGTATTTTATAATCTGCATAAATATTAGCTAAACATTTTTTGTACTTTGAATACTTCATATTATTTTTTTAAACTATTACACTTACATATCTTAAATTGAATGTGGTGTGTAGGGCTAATTGAGCGCACATTGGTTGTGTGTAGGTGTAATTGTATATGTGAGAGTAATAAGCCTTCAGTCTCACGGTTTTAGGCTAGTGAATAATAGTTGTGCATAGTGCTAAGGAGATGTGGATGCAATTCATTATGTTTTCTATGTCATTAGATAAAATAAATGTTCAAAAAACTAACAAGTCGTAGAAAATCTTTCTGGGATCATAGAAGAGATAAGTACCTTGCAACATTCATTAATGATTTTAGTGACCACTACACGAATGACAGACATGACCTGATTTGTGTGTGTGAGGATAAAAGACGGACAGCCACAGGATAGGGGAGGAGGCACTAGAAGCATGCCTTGCACACTCACATGTTACTTCAAAAGAACACAATCATTCTTGAAAGTACTGAAACTAATAAAATTGGGCATCATGAAATGTTTAATTTCAGGGTATTGCGATACTTTTGTGGTATCGGTGCACCGTGTAACACTACTCTAGGCAACATCATTGCCCCAACATCCCCACAGAATGACTCATCACTACTCAGCCAGCATATCCATCCACCCAACCACCACATTACCACAAAATACACCATAATCATTAAGTCACACTTCAATTACCATCATTAGTCACCCCTCAATTATCACCACTGCCTCAAAGAACTAATCAAATACCACCCAGTACACCATGCCACACACACTATACATCAACATTGCCTGAAGCACGCATAGCTACATTTAGTCAACCTTTGAACGAAATCAAGATAAGCGCCTACATGCAACATTACTACAAAACTATTCCTCGTGGGCGAATACAGCCCTGCGTATTACCAATAAACTACTAAAACTAGAGGAGGAGTGGAAGAGGAATGAAGAGGACCAGGAAGGAGTAAAGAGGAGCAGAGGCTTACCGGCTCTGTGAGAGTGCTGTCCTTCTCCAGAAACTGGACCACACAGTAGGCCAGCTGGGTAAAGAAGAGACAACAGTCAGTCAAGAAGCACACACACACACACAGTATCACAATGAATGTGAGAGGAAGGCCCTGGCTTCTGCTTGGACTTGCTAATGTCCCTGCATGTCAGCTGACCCCAGTTAATTAGTTAGCTTCAGGCAAGCCCCAGGGCATCAGGCAGGAAGTCAGTAGCCCTGGTCAGTTTGGTTGCAACTTGCTTGTCTGTCTATCTGTAGTGAAGGAGGACGAATGCTCAAAACACCACCGCCATCTGGGGTTCTTCTCCATTTTGTTGACTGACTTATAGTGGGGGACTGGCAATGCTAGTAGATGTCTGAAAACACCTTCAAGATTCTTGCATTTTGAAATCTGCATAAACAAACTATGATCTGATCAGACCTTCATCTAAGTCCTCCGAGTCTCAGAATGTATATCTATGTGTACAAATCCATTCTTTGCCATAGGTTCACAAGGTCTCCAGCACCATTGTCCATGTCGAGAACTGCTTTATCATGGTATGTCTGGCACCCTCAGTGAGGTGAAGGCTTTTCTTCACAAAGGGATGGGAGCTTTTTCTGTTTTATTATGGCTAGCTACAGTAGTACGACGTTGTGCCACCAAGTTTTGCAACACCATCGATACAAATATTGAATGCATAACATCGAAATTAATTTGACTGTCTAGCTTACAATTGCCTAATAAGACAGCTGGGTGACTAATAACCAGTCAAATGTGAAAATTATGTGTTTTTTCTTCACACATCCAGTCAGGGCCTAGCAGCCTATTCAATTACAGCCTCTCCTGGTCTTTCCTTTGTCTGAAAGTGCAGTTACACAACTGCAATATGCTATGAGAGAGAGAGGAAGAGTGCTCCTTGGAGCTCTACAGTGTTATTGCTGCTCAGGCAGACAACCAATTTAGCCTGTCAATCACCTGGCCTGAGGCACTGGTTTGTGCGGAGACAGTGGTACCGAGGAGAGGAGAGAGGGCAGGAGAGGGGGGAGGGAGATGGGGGGGAAAGATAGAGAGATGGGGGGGAAAGATAGAGTAGAGAGAAAGAGAGAGCAGGAGGGAGAGAGACAGAGTGAGAGAAAATGGAGAGATAGCGATAGCGAGAGAGAGATAGCGAGAGAGAGAGAGCGAGAGAGAGAGAGAGAGAGAGAGAGAGAGAGAGAGAGAGAGAGAGAGAGAGAGAGAGAGTAAAAGGGAGAGATATAAGAGTGCGTGATGGCCAGATCAGTATTGATGAGACTGGACTTCCTGGTGACAGGAAGGCTGCCCCTGGATGTGGGTCAGCGGAGCCAGACAGCCAGCCAAGCAGAACTGCACCACTGTCCCACTTTAGCCCTCACTCACCGGCCTCCAGGCCGAGGCCCAACCCCACTGAACACACACACACACACACACACACACACACACACACACACACACACACACACACAGTACAGATAGACCATTCACACACAGACACACTGAAGCCAGGGCCCAAGACTGAGCATGATTAAAGGAAAATGAGGCCTTTATTTATTTAATTACTTACTTTTATAACTAAAAAGCAGTACTTTATCCTTAAGTGCACATATCCCTTTGGGCTGTCTGGAGAACTTCAGACATGCGGTTCTCTTACATTTACCATAGAGGACATGTGCAGAGAGAAGACAGATTTACACGGTGTTTCCCATACATTGACTTATTTGTGGCGGCCCACCACAATATCAACATTGACCACCACACAATGATTTTCCAGGTTGTACTAAATTGTGCTTAAATCTGATTAGCATCATAACCATGCTGTGCTAATTTGTTGAAAACTGTTGCATTCCAGTTAATTCTGCAAACCTACCACCACAAATAGAATTCAACTATGTGGGAAACACTGTTTACATACACACACACACACAGACACAGACACAGACACAGACACAGACACAGACACTCACCTGTGGGTGGTAAACGCTGAGGGACTTGACTTTGTGTAAAGGCAGCAGCACTTTCAACAGGAATATTTTGTGTTCCTCTTTCAGAGGCAAGGCAAAGCCATTGATAATGCTGCAAAAGAGCACAGCAGAAAGGCACACATAAGAAACCGTGTGCTCCCACTCAGTGTTAATGGTTCTGTTGCTCTATGTGCCGGACCGTGCTTCGCTGCACTGGTTTGTGTGTGTTCATATTTGGCAAACAGTGGCGAACGTTCGTAGTGAACAGTTCAATTTAAACAATTTGGTGTTAACATTCCATTGTAACGGTAACTGCATTGTTACCTTCATCAAACTCGCATCCAGTTCCAAACTACAGTATGTTCATGGAGAACTACCTCCAAAAAATTGTTCGCCTATGTTTGCGAATTTGAACGCACCTCTGGTTTGGGTGCACTGTAGTCAGCAAGTCTCTGCATGTGACAAACGCAGAACCAACTGAAGAGTACAAAGAAAGGACTAAACATGTCTACATGTAGTCACAGTTGAGCCCATACATTATGACACCCATGCCAAATTTGGATTTATGGTGCATTGGTATTTGACCAATAGCCGTCTTATGCCTGGAAATGCCATATGCATGAGATGAATAATACATAGTGCTAGAAATGAAAAAAAAAAAAAAAAAAAGAAATTGGTAAAATAAGGTAAAATTTAAATTGGCCCAAGTGTACCTTAGCAGTAGAAAGTCAGAGATGAGACTACTATCGATAGACTTCAAAGGGTTCACTTACCTTCCTAAAATTTCCAATAATTCTGCTATTCCATTGTGATGTTCTGTTTCATATATGAACCTGGACAGAAAAAATAAAATAAAAATCAATACACAAGCGAAGTGGTGAAAAGCCATATTAACTATAATATTAACTAAACTGATCCAAAGCATGTTTTCAGTGCAGCAAGGACAGGCCTTTTTTTAAGAAAGGACCTCCCTGCTGTGATCATGAAGACGTAGAAGAACTGAATCAATTAAATGACGAAGGTCTGGTCATCGATTGATCTGACCATCACAGACTTGTTACTGGCCAAGTTTCAATTTAACCCCATATCAGTGCTCTGGGCCCCGTCGAGATGCACGTGTGCGTGTGTGTGTGTGTGGGGGTGAGTGTGTGTGAGAGTGAGTGGGCGCTCTTGCTCACCTATAAAATATATTATTGATCTGTTTCCTGATGTAGGCTCGCAGGCCCAGGAACTTGCCGTAAATGCGGTGCAACGTGGTTTTCAGGAAGTCTCTTTCTCTGGGGTCCTCACTGTCAAACAGCTCCAGCAGCTACACACACACACACACACACAGACACACACATAATGACTCATTCAAATAATCATCATTTCTTATTTATGAGCTCATTTACAGCAATGAGTCGAGTAACATGGGCATACATAATGGACATATAATTACACCAATAAAATAAGAAGGACAAAATAAAACAAAGAACTAGGAAATTTCAGACCTGCCAACCTTGAAGAATTTTCCCTCCCAGGCACCCCGAGCCAAGAAAAAAAAAAAATTGCTCACGTCGGCCTTCATGCATGCAGGCAAAAACAGACATAGCCATACATAGACACATTTTGGATAGCGACCAATCTTTAATGTTGAATATCTATCTAAATGCGATCCAATGTGTTCCTGAAAGTGCAAACTAAATCTTTTACAGTAGCTCTATAATGTTGACAATCTGTTTAATAATCCTGACCTATGAAAAACACTTGTGTTGATAGGGACTGATATATTGTCCATTTTCTTATATGTAGTCTCATTCATGTCTGGTATTAAGTATAAGTATAAGTATATATACTCTTTTGATCCCGTGAGGGAAATTTTGTCTCTGCATTTATCCCAATCCGTGAATTAATGAAACACACTCAGCACGTAGTGAACACGCAGTGAGGTGAAGCACACACTAATCCCGATGCAGTGAGCTGCCTGCTAGAGCGGCGCTCAGGGAGCAGTGAGGGGTTAGGTGCCTTGCTCAAAGGCACTTCAGCCATTCCTAAGTCATTCCTTTTCAATGGAAGCCGGCTTCTCTCAGCTGCAAGAATCAGCAAATCCGTCGGCGTCGCGTTTTGGCGACTTGAGCGTCAAGCAGAAAGTTGAAAGTAAGTCAACTTCATGGTAATGAGCTATGACGCGGTTCAGCAACCAACAACCAATCGGAATAGACGGCCTTTAAATAAAGTAGTAAGATAGAACATGACCGAACGTAGAATGCTGCCACGTCAGAGCGTCCAAAGCTTCCCTGTACTTTTCTGACAAACGTCCTTGACAGGGTGACCCGAGCTTCTTTGGAAGCTTAAGTCGGCGGCGGTGTGTACGTACAGTTAACCAGCCCTAACCAGTAGGCCACGGCTGCCCCATTACCTCTTTCAATCCATTATTATTGAAGATTTATTTTGTAAATGAATACATCTATTGGCCATGTTATGCCAACATATTTGATTCACCTATAGGCTACAGTAGATAGAGGCTTATGGACATCTGCTGTTGTCAGTGTACAGTCTATCCCCTTGCTCACAATGTTTTGTACATGTTTTGTTTTTTTCGTAAAAAAAAAATACATTCAATGTTGCAATTATTGTTGCAATTATTACATGCGGACTAATGCAAATTACTGATTTTTGAAGAATTTCACTTGCACATGCACTCAATTTCTTTGAGATCGCAGTGTCTGTCTGCCATCTGTGAGAATGCAATGGTTAGGCCTACATTATCCCAACAGTGATAGGTGCGCGATCTCCGTCTTGAAGCCTATTATTTGTTCTCGTTTGTTTCCACGCTAATAATCAAGAAGAAGGATCTATATCCTCCAAAGAAAGCTCAAAATATTTAGCCTAGGTCCACTTTCTTAATGTGAACTCTATCTTAATGGCTGCATTTTGTTATGGTTGGATGGTATGGTTAAAGTTATGAAAACTTTAACCATCAGCGACACATTGAAAATATGCTAACTGAAATAACTGGTGAACGAGTAATAACTTTCCAAGACAACATGAAACTATTAGGCCTAGGTGAATTTACAATCACACTCAGTGGAATATGTTTAGTTTCGCAAAACGGCAGCTGGGGGAACGCAAATTTGCAAGTGAACACTTGTTAAACTCACCTCAAGTCTTTCATTTAACCCACTGTTGGATAAAGTAAAAAAATAACAAAGACAGGCCACTATGCTTTGCCTGTCATTCTCACTTGTCACTTTATCTTTGTATCTCATCCTTGCATGAAATAGATTTGCGGGAGATTCTAATTCACATGCTCAAGGAGCTTTCCGGAGAAGTTGGATGCCTGCTGGTTTTTGCGTAGTTCTAAGTGGCACACTGATAAAGGCCATAAGGCCGAAACGTTTGTTCATTAACCCCTGTTGCTAATGAAATAAACCAGTAAGAAAGAAATCTTGCTGGTTATCGTAGATCTAAGTAAAAAATCGTAGCGGCGTACTTTGATGTGAAAATGCGTGGTTGCTACGCAAAAAAAACGTACAGGTTGGCAGGTCTAATTTGAGTAATAAAAGATTCATAGGATAAAACTGATCATCCCATGGATAAATGAAATGTAACAGAAGATATACACACACCAATATAAGCAGGCATTAACATGCAGACAAACATACACACCTCAGTATCTCTCAACCAAGCACAAACTCACACACTAAAGTATACACAGCTCAACTCAAAGACAAAAACATCTCAGCACAAACGGAGTGTGTCTAAACACCACACATCTCACCACAGGGGTCCCCCAGGGCTCAGTGCTGGGCCCCCTTCTCTTTGCTATCTACACCACCTCCTTGGGACAGATTATCTGTTCGCATGGCTTCTCATACCACTGCTATGCAGACGACACACAGCTCTATCTGTCCTTTCCACCTGATGACCCCTTGGTTTCAGCACGGATCTCGGATTGCCTCTCAGACATAGCTACATGGATGAAGGCACACCACCTCCAGCTGAACCTCTCAAAGACTGAACTGCTGGTCCTCCCAGCTAAACCTACCATACACCACGACATCAACATCAAATTTGACTCCCTGTCTGTTTTACCTACCAGGACTGCAAGAAATCTAGGAGTTGTTCTCGACAACCAACTAAACTCCTCAGATCATGTTGCCTCAGACGCCCGGGTCATGCCGTTTAAGACTCTACAACATAATGGAAAATCAGGACTTACTTGACTCAAGATGCTACCCAACTTCTGGTTCAGGCAATAGTCATCTCACGACTGACTACTGCAATGCCCTCCCTGACAGGTCTCCCAGCCCTGCGCAGTGAAACCACTTCAGATGATCCAGAACTGGGCGGCGCAGCCTGGTCTACAACCAACCCAAAAGGGCACGTTACCCGCTGCTCATCCAGCTACACTGGCTACCTATGGCGCCCCAGATCAAATTCAAGGCTCTAACGCTTGCCTACAAAGTAGTCTCCGGTCCTGCTCCCACCTACTTGAATGCCCTCATACAGACATACGCTACCTCCAGACCGCTGTGTTCCTCAGATCTTAACGACGCCTAGCTCTACTACCACCGCACGCCTCAAGCCAATCCAAACTTTTTCTCATCTGTTGTTCCTCGTTGGTGGAACACACTGCCAGTTCCCACAAGGGCAGGGACATCCTTCTCCATTTTCAAAAAACTCCTGAAGACCCAGCTCTTTAGAGAACATCTCCTCTCATAGCAACACTTACAACAAGTCTTACTGATCCTAGCACTCACCAGCCGTCTTAAACTGACAAGTAACTGTTAAAAACAGCACTCACTGATGCACTTATTCTTACTGTACTCTAATGTTTTTAAATTGTCCTAAAATTGTTGAGAATTGCTCTAAAACTTAAACTGTTTACCATGTTGTTAGTAGCTTTGGCTAAAAATGCGTCAGCCAAATGTAATGTAATGTAATGTAATGTAAACATACCTGCATCACAAATTTCTGATCAATGTACTTCTTGGCTATGTTGGGTTGGAAGTCTGGGGACTCCAAGAAACGCAGGAAGAATTCATACACCAGCTGTGGAGTGAAGAGACATTACGCAGCAAGGTTAACACATACTGCAGCATTCCACACACACACACACACACAGTAATTCAATACACTTCAGTTTCAAATTCAGTTACAGCTAGTAATGTCTTTGCACTGCACCGACATAACCTTTGACTGACATTTGCTGCATCCAATCATCCAAGGGTATGTGACATTGAGGCAGTACCTGAAGGTGTGGCCACGCTGCTTCTAACGTGGGCTCGTCCTCCTCCGGGTCAAACTCCGCCCCTGTCGGGTTTGAGGAAGGGGGTAGCGTCCTGAACATGTTCACGGCAAACTACACGCACGCGCGCGCACACACGCACACACACACACACACACACACACACACACACACACACACACACACACACACACACACACACACACACACACACACACACACACACACACACACACACACACACACACACACACACACAAAGTGACAGGGTCAGCGGAGAGCATTAGTGCCGTCTTAGCCAGTCAAAGACACATTAAAGATCTGGCCTGTCAGATGACAATTCAACACTTCAAACACCATTCAGCAGGGAACAGTGGTCAATATTTACACGGCACTCTCCAGCTCTGCGCTGGCATTGATGACCGCTCTCTCTCTACTCGATCTGTGTGGGCAGTGCATCCACACTCAGTCTCTTTTCTCTAGCAAATGCGCAGAAGAGCACTTCATGTGAAACACTGTTGTATGCCTTTCAAGAGAGGAATCCTTGGAGGCTTTCTTCTGGCACAACGAAAACAAATTTGTAAGAATCACAACAAAGACAAATAGGCCAGCTAAGCTTGTGAATGCACTTGTCTGAGCACAGCCAGAAGAGACAGACCTATTGCATATTTTAACACACTTTGCCACCATGACAACCATTCATCTGAAAAAAGAAGGGCTGTATAGTGCATCTTGCAAAGGGTGATTTACCAGTGCAGCATTAGTACGATACAGCTTTGCGTATGGCAATATGATGCATGCTTGAGAGACTGAGTCACTTGTTCGTTTGAAGTTTGTGTGTACTTCTGTGTGAGGGGAATCAATGTGCTTTGATTTGAACTAGTATTGTAGAATACAAGACAATACCTTGCAAACAATACCTGTGTGCAAAAAAAAGTTAAGGTACAGCCCTGAACAATTCTCCTCATTTTGGTACTGACCATGGGTCAGTATATTATGGAATAAAAAAACATGGAATGAACAGATGAGTCATTCTGTAGCCTTGTCTTTAAAAAAATAAATAAAAAGAACCAGTGGATTCACACTGACAGAAACACACTCTTTGACCACATGTTGTCAGCAATGTCTGGATGGCTATACACCTGGATGCAAAGCTGGAGCATATCTGTCACATGATTAACATGCAGCACATGTTCTGATTGGACTGCATCCCATGATTTACATGATTGTTGTTCATATCATTTCATTGCTTTGTTTGCTTCCCTCCCTAGTTAACATGCAGCACATGTTCTGATTGGACTGCATCCCATGATTTACATGATTGTTGTTCATATCATTTCATTGCTTTGTTTGCTTCCCTCCCTAGTAAAGCCTTCTCGAGTCTGAACTAGAGATGCACCGATTGATAGGCTGGTGACCGGAAATGGCCGAGTTTCACGTGATCGGCCATGTCCGGCGACCGGCTGTTCAGTCTGAGATATGCCGATTTTTTGCCGGTCAAATGCATTTGTGCGCCGCACTTGACACAACATCACCCAGCTGAGTTTGAAGAAGCTCGCAGAGGCCAACACTAAGGGCTGGATGCACAAATACCGAGATTTTCTCTGTGCAGAAAGCAAACACTGTGCTTTACCATATTGCGTGGAATTTACTAAGATGCCACTTCATTGCGTAAACAACGTTCATCACCGCCCGTCCCTGCCCCCTCTACAACACATATTGTGTGCCCACAGCTGAACCACAAGTGCAGTTGAATGGAGTTAACCGATTGAGTCATTAAGAAGAATAACAGTTTAGTGATCATACATGATAATAAGATGTCAACAAGTAGTGACTTCCTACAAAGTAGTTGTCTAGTAGTTGTTCTCCACTTGAACAAAAACCTGAACTATTTACAGCCCGTAGACTAGGGCTATGACTTAATACCGTAGTCTAGTAGATTAGGAGTGGAAAGTGGATGATTCAGCTGTCATAATTGACGCATTTAACCGGAATTTGGATTACACCTTTAACAGGCCGAAATTCATCACTGCAAAACAGATGCACGCTGTTTTCATACATATGGCGGAGTATCCAATCAATCGCTATTAGCACTTCTTCCATGTTTGCGTGATCTTCCCAGTGCCCATATTTTCACTCACCCTCCCATAAATGCATCAATGCATATGAAAATATATTCTATGGCAGCATGTTCAAATGATTCATGAAAATTGTTTTAGTATTTTTAGTTGGATATTGGATGTGAGAAGAAAAATGGTTGTTCCATAACGTGCTTTAAGTAGTGTGAGAATGTCCCACACTGGGATTTTGATACTGCAGCTGAAGTTAGATTTGAAGAAGAATCTGTAACACTTTACTTGACAGTATCGACATAAGAGTGACATGACACAGTCATGACACATGAAACCTAACCCTAACTTGTTATGACAAAAAACGAATGTCACTTAATAACAGAAGCGTTGTGTCAAATGTTTATGACATGTCTATGACAAGTTCATGACAGTGTCATGTCACTCTTATGTCGACACTGTCAAGTAAAGTGTAACCGAAGAATCTGTCTGTTCACCGGTGTTAGGAAGAGGTGGCCTAGCAACAAGCTCGAACTAAGTCTAGGGAAATTAGATGTGCTGCCTAGGCCAGAGTCCCTAACCTAAGTGTGTGCAATGGTGTGGCAGTCAGTGTGTACGAACGAATAGGAGATGAAATGCAAGAGGACACCAGCTTACCTTCAAGTCCTGGACCAACCACAAGATTGCCTTCTAGGCTTAATTCAGCCCATGCATAATTCCTACTTCCAAGAATGTTCATAGAAAAATGTGGGGAAAACCCCAACACAAAAACAAAACAACGAAAACGTGTCCAAATACAAAATATATCCAATGGGAGAAAGAGAATATTCATCAAAAGGGTCCAGGGCGGAAACCATGAGATGCTGGTAGGCCCCAAGCAGGCCTTTCCTCATGCCAAACTGAGTTCCCTCCATTAAAGCTGCTTCATGGCTTTTATAGCTAGCTCACAGCTACCAGGTCAAAGAAGCAAACTGGTGCCCCCTTGTGGATGAGATGTGTTTGTGAAAGTGTGCGGTCTCACAAAGTGCAAATCACAGGCAGCACATCGTAACACCGGTTCCATATTTTTTAACAGCCATTCCATTATTGAAAAGTTGAATACATTTCTATGTTGAAATGTTATATTAATGAAAAGATAGAAAATCGGAATCGGCTAAAATTGCAATCGGTGCATCTCTAGTTTGAACCATCTTCTCTGTGCATACACCTCTACATCAATAGTCACCTTAATATAAAGACAGGGTCTTTTTACTTCTTTCGCCAATGGACATCACTGTCTGCTCCACTGATGTAGGAGATTGCAGAAGCCATTTGGATTTACAGCCCTGATGCACAGGCCTTGCACTGCACTCTTGCTTGAGCTGGCTGATGAGCTGTGGCATAGTATTATGTAAGGGCGGCAGGTCTGGAGTCGTTTGTGGCATCAGATATGCATATGATCCTCTGATTAACCAGCCTTTTAAACCACACAGGAGCAGAGAGACACACACACACACACGCTCAAAAGACAAACAGGAAAACACTCAGATTCTGTGGCCATCTCTTTACTTTGATGTTGAAAGAGGGAGGGGACCTTCAAAGTGGGCTGAATGGTCTTTGGGGCCTGGATGACAAAAGCGCAGACACACAGACACACACACACACACACACACACACACACACACGCGCGCGCGCTTATTGTCATGCTGATTTAGCAAGCTTCTGCATTAGCTATTCGAGCGCTTGATAAAATATGAACACAGGGAGAAGAAAGGGTTCATTTGCACTTCGCTCACCAGCGTTTACCAGCCTTGCATGAGCGGGTAAGACTTAAATAATAAATATAACAGCAGCAACTCAGCTGCAACTCATCCTCCCACTCAACCTCCCACTCATATGAAAGTCCCCGTCTCTCAAGACTGTGTATGTAAAGCAACCCAGTAAGACCTGTCTGTCTGCAGAAAAGTTGGCCCTAAAATGTGCATACCAAGGAGAAACAAATTGGATTTGTTTTGTAGATAGTACCTGGGTAAAGTTTATAGATAAGTGGAGAGCACAGACTCAGAAGTTAGAGAATTGAGCTTAAAAGGTTAAGTCACTGCACGGTCAAACACACACACTGAACACAACAGCGCTGACATTGCAGAAAACTCAAATAAAAGAGTCAGTGCCCTTCTTTTACCATGTGCAGTAACTCTAGGTAGATAGGGGTCAGGGTTATAGATAGATAGATAGATAGATACTTTATTGATCCCCAAGGGTTATGAGTGAGGGTGTAGAAAACAGTGGTTCTCACTATTTGCAACCCTTTTGGGAAGAGGGTTGTAGTAAGAGCTTGGGGCTATTCGGTTGGGCCTTATTTGCCATGTGCACCACTTCTAGGTAAACATTTCTCACCATATGTACTATATTGAGTCAGGATAATGAGTCTTAGGTGTTTAGGATAAAGAGTTATCAGATTTAGATGTTTAGGAAACAGGGTTCTCAGTTTTAGGTGTTTAGTATACAGGGTCATGAGTTTTGGGTGTTTAGTAAACAGGGTTCCGAGTTTTGAGTGTTTAGGTTACAGGGTTGAGTTGTAGGTGTTCAGAATACAGGGTTATGAGTTTGGGGTGTTTAGGACACAGAGTTTTGAGATTTGGGAGTATAAGAAACCAGTGACCAGTGTCTTACCATGTGCACCACCTCTGGGTAGATGGGCTCGGTGATGACGTTGCGGTTGTGGGTGATGTACTCCACCATCTCGCTGAGCGCCGCCCGCTTGACCTCCTTCCATTTGAGGTCGCTGAGCGGGTCGGACACAAAGTCGAAGAGCACACAGCACTGCCGCAGCTTCTGGATAAACAGTTTTTCCTGCTCCGCTGGGGGCACATCTGGAGGAGGGGGGGGAGAGAGGGAGCCAGGTTATTATCACACTGATACTCTATTTGTGTTGGTGTCTATATGTTTACAATATCGTTTGCTTTTGGAGCAGATGTGTTTGGTGAGGGCTCTAGTAACTTCTACGTTAAACCTCTTATCTTGCATGTTTTCCCCACAAAACTCACATCAAAAGAGTTGTGCAAAGAAGACAACATGACGAAAGCAAAACTGAAGTGGTATTAAGCAGTTGCTTTCATCCAATGGACTTCCAAGGGTAGGTTTGGGAATCGAACCCGAGCCGACCAATTGTCAGACAGACACAACCACAGCGCTGCCACATGGTCATCATGGCCAAGCAGCACGTTTCCCCCGTGACACAAACAAGCAAGCACTGCCCCCACCCTCAGGTGTGGCATGGACAGAGCACTTCCACCCTGCTACTGGGGTCTGGGGCACCTGAATACCACCTGAGGCACCTGGGCTATGGAGGTTTTTGACCCTCCAAACCCGGGGAACCCTGCTCACAGCGGAGTCCTTTTTTGGGGGCAGCCGTGGCCTACTGGTTAGGTTGCCGGTTCGAACCCCGACCAGTAGGAACGGCTGAAGTGCCCTTGAGCAAGGCACCTAACCCCCCCCACTGCCCCCCGAGCACCGCTGTTGTAGCAGGCAGCTCTCTGCGCCGGGATTAGTGTGTTCACCTCACTGTGTGTTCACTGTGTGCGCTGTGTTTCACTAATTCATGGATTGGGATAAATGCAGAGACCAAATTTCCCTCGTGGGATCAAAAGAGTATATATACACACTTTATATGTTAATTATGACAACATGATACACGGCCAGGGCCCGCGATCCAATGCGCTTATTTACAAAATGTGCGCTTTTGGTTAATCTAGCCCAACATGCAGTGTAGCCCATCATTATAGATAGATAGATAGATAGATAGATAGATAGATAGATAGATAGATAGATAGATAGATAGATAGATAGATAGATAGATAGATAGATAGATAGATAGATAGATAGATAGATAGATAGATAGATAGATAGATAGATAGATAGATAGATAGATAGATAGGATAGATAGATAGATAGATAGATAGATAGATAGATAGATAGATAGATAGATAGATAGATAGATAGATAGATAGATAGATAGATAGATAGATAGATAGATAGATAGATAGATAGATAGATAGATAG
>NC_063196.1:5566640-5641640 GCF_017589495.1 Alosa alosa
TTACCCGACTTGTTAATCTCACCTTCCACCTTGACACCGCCTGAAGCACCACAAAGCACAGACTATCCGGAGGGTAATGCTGAGGTTAAAAGTTAGCCCCAGGTCAGTAGCCCTGAGGAAGTCCCCCGGCGGCACAATCAAGCCGCAGAAGTGATAATGGGGATATGATTAGCCGCGACAAGCCTTAGCTCACCCAGCTTTGGCCCGAAAGTGGGCAAAGGGCTATTTAAAAAGGGTCCACAGACCAGGCAAGTCATACCAAATGGAAAAATTCCATTAGACAAAAAGCATTCAAATTTAAACTACAGCTAATTTTTATATTCGAATAAAAAGTAATTCCCAGGAATTTCAAAATGACCTGTCTGTACTTTAACTACCTGCTTTATTCACCCTCAATACTTCAGAGAACCCTTCATATTATAAGATGTTGTCTATTCCATGGATTTCCACACAGAATGATCAACTGCTACTGCCGTGAAGCTTTTGATATAAATGTATGAGTCACCATAGTGAATAGTGTAATTTCAGAATCAGACATTCAGACAGGCGTCCTAAACCACCACAGCGACCAGCTGATGAGAGCCTGAGCGGAAATGAAACCCAAGGCATCTGAACCTGAAACTGAACCTGCAAACACCGCTGGGGCTCTAACATTAGACTCTAGGCTAACGGTCGGACGGCAGTTTTGATGATCCCCCTGAGCCACACCCACGCTCACGTTTCCTCCTCTGCACACCCCACAGGCCCAATGCAGTTCCCAGTCAGACTATTGACCCTGATGTGCAAAATACAAAGTCTAACTAAAGCTAATTTAATAACTAGGAAAAATATATTTGTTAATTTAGCACCATAGGCACGACCTTCATCGCAAATGAGTCAGCTCAATGATCAAACACGCCAAACAATTGCCACAGTTCAAACACGAGAACTTTGTTGATAAGACTACGCACTTTGTCCGCCATTTAATTATGGCTCCAGAATGTCCAAACACCAAGGCCTTCCTCACACTCACACAACTGTTTAGTCTATAAAAATAAAAAATGTTGATAAGTGTTTACTAAAGCCCAAGATGATGTCCTCAAATCAGGGCTCTACACTAACATTTTTTTCCAGGAGCACTTGTGCGCCCAAGTTAAAAAATTTAGGAGCACAGACAAAAATTTGGGCGCAGTCAGTTCTGTACTTAACTTACACATAATCTAACATTACACTGCAGCTAACAGTTAAACATGCCAGTGCACCAATTGCAAATATTAAGAATGACCGACAACATTTTGCCTACTTTATTTTCAGTCTGTTCTATTTTCTTACATTTTGTTAATGTAAAATAATATAATACATTGCCATATTTGCATTAAGCCTGTATATCAAGTATCCTGCCAAATGTAGGCTAATTTATTTATTTGTGAATCCATCTGTAGCTAATCCAAATATGCCCATGGTGACCTATCTGACTACATACTGCCTAATACTACTACTAAAACAGTCCATTTTCTCTTCCACAAAACCCAACATAGGCTATCAAGGATATTTTCTTTTTTTAACCTTTTATTTTTTATTTGAAATATCTGCATTGATGAGGGCAGTAGGCAAACGCCTACTTTCAAGGCAAGGCCTACTTTCGTTTTGCACTTCAGCTTGTATTCGGTGTAAACAAACAAGAATGCGTGGAAGCCTGGAGTTGTCAGTAGCGTTCTACCTTTGAATAAAATGGGAGTATTACATCTATTGTATTGAATTACCTTTCCTTCTCTCACTGCATTCTCAGAATCTCATCCTGTTCCTCCTATATCCGATGAATTCGGTGGATAGAAAAACTAATTTCTTCAATCTTTGCATCTTGGCTGGCTAGTCTAACTTTCCGTTTTTTCTGTACGCTCTTGGATTTGATAAAAGCGACTACTAGCGAGTCACAACACGAAACTGCTAACGTTGATGGGAGGTGTAGTTTTTATGCTGCACTCGCGATGTGATTCTATGGTTTGCACATTGACATGGTTAGAAGTCATTCGCACCAGTGCGTCTAAATATTTTTTTTTGCACTCGCACGCCATCATTTTTACTCGCATGTGCGAGTGAAATGGGCGCACTGTAGAGCCCTGCCTCAAATGCTTAGTTTTTACCAATTTTATATGTTATTTAATTGTATAATTGTTTTTGATAATTTTGTGGTTTTTAAGGAAGTATTAAAACTGGTTTATTGGTTACCAAAATTGTTGCCGATTAATTAAAGACTTGACAACTAATCGACTGATAAACTTATTGTTGCAGCCCTACACCACTGTAGGGTGAGCTTTACAAAACAAACACCATCTTTAAATGGCAGAGGCTCACAGAGGTTCCAAAATCTCCCTTTTCCTTGCCACAGTACCTCATTAGCAGCTCTCTTTTAGTCTAAAACTAGGACTTAATCTGTGTACAAGATAACAAGGCCCAAAGTGTTCAGTAGAGTCATGGCACATTCTTACCCTAATGCAGTGGTCATCAAACTTTTTCTGTCATTCCCCACTTTGGAAGTGGGGAATTTTCAAGCCCCACCTGACCCCATCAATTCAGCAAAATAATGGTTCCTGTGTTGGTTTGGTCTGTTTATGACTACTATGTTTGTGTGTGGCTATTTTGTTTTGAATGATCTTGTTAAAAAAAAGAAGGACATTATTAAGATTAACAGAAAAAAACAAAAACAACAAATGTCCTCCTGTTCATCACGGCCCACCTGAAATGTCTATTCCCCACTAGTGGGGCCCGCCCCACACTTTGAGAACCATTGCCCTAATGCAACGGGCTAGTGCGTTTCCCAAAAGCACCGTTGGATCAAAACTACCATCTAGTGTAATTTTTGGCTGTCTCTTGGCTGCCATGGTGAGTGGTTTATGACGCCTTCGTGATTGGCCCGTTAGCTCCGTATAATTTGCCTCTTTGTTTCCTTGTTTGTTTACGTGTATTGTTGTTTATGCCACTGTAGTTTGTTTTCTAACCAGGCCCTGTGGATGATCTACTGTCGTTTAGACGCCTTAAAGCAAGGAAATATGTGCCTGAACTTATCCTAAATTTGAAAAGATAACTTATTTTCACATTTTAAATGGCACAGCTCAAGCCTACTTCTGCACAGTGCCTGGGAATTTTAACTTCCTGTGTTCTATTTCGTTTCTACTGACCGCCAGAGGTCATCCGGAACTCATAGAACCACGGTTACATACGTAACCATATGTGTTCCTGAAGCTGCGCTGGTTTGTGGCCTACTAGTTAGGGAATCAGACTGTTGACTCCCAACCGGTGATTGAACAGAGCTCCCCAGTCCACACCCACCACAACTGCTCCCTGGGTGCTGTAGAAATGACTGCCCACTGCTCTGGGTGTCTCAATTTGTTCACTGTGTGTGTGCGTGTGTGTTTATATATATATATATATATATATATATATATATATATATATATATATATATATATATATTTATTAGGTGCAGAGGAATAATTTCCCTCAGGGTGAAAAATAGTATCCATCTCTCTTTCTCTCCTAAGTAACAAGCAACATCAAGGTGAGGGGGGGGGATGTGCACTAAACACGACAAACAGAAAACAGACATCAGCATTGCGGCAGGACTGGTCTAAGGTGACCGAACATCCTAAATCAAAATCAGGTCACCAAATCCGCTACAATGCCTACTCTGTCTTCATCATGTATACACACACACATGCAATGCAATGCAAGCAGAATTCAAAAAAACTATGAAACCATAAAACATAAAATGCAAAACTTGTCAGATGTGTGATCTGAGCCCTGTACATTAGGAGATGCTGAATTGAATATGCATCATGACATCTCCTCAGAGGATCATTAACGTGATTTAAGTGTGCAGAGAACACCAGATATGATCACAAGGACTTATGGCAACATATCCCAGAGCGTACCAGATCACCATATCTTTAGAAGTTGAGCCCAATGGTGTGTGTGTGTGTGTGTGTGTCCAAGCTTCCAACTCTCCATTGCCATTCTCCATGACATGTGTTTCTGGTCACACACACACACAGGGCCTGAATATTTCAGGTATGTGAGGAAATGAGAGCCTTGTTTTGTAAGTAGATACAGCATGCAGTGGATACACTCACAGTCTACGACACACATGCCACAGTCTCGTGTGTGTGTGTGTGTGTGTGTGTGTGTGTGTGTACCCAAGCCCTTTCCTTGCTGGTATGGCTGTACGTTCAGAATCACACAGATAAAGTCACCTTCCCAGGGTGTCCACAACTTAAAGGGGTGGTTCAAGATTTTGCACATAGGACCTCATTTCCAAGTTAGCAAATGTGATATTTATCAGTGGAGACCGTTTTCAACACATATCATCCAGTCCTTCTAGTGCTAAGCTAGTGCAAGTCATCAGTATGTGTTAGCCTGCCACTAACAGTCTTACCCACTCCGCAGTACACCCGAGGCAAATAAATTATAACGCCAGACTATTGATGTAAATGTCTGTGTTGATAGTTTTATTTCTAACATTATTCTATCCATGCATTTTAATGATCGCATTACATTTTGAGGGACTAGTTTCTTAGCAGCTGCGGAATTATACTTGCTCTGATTAGTAGTACTGCGCCGAAAAGTAAACAGAGAAGCGTACTCCAATGGGGATACCTAGTAATAGCCTTGGTAATATCAGTTCGCCGCTGCGTTGCTTAAATGCCTAATACCAACTTCAGGGAACAAAGTATAACTATTGCAACGCGATGCGAGGGTAGTTGTATTTCTAACACTATTCTATCAACACAGACATTTACATCAATTGTCTGGAATTTGCCTCGGGTGTACTTTGGAGTGGGTAAGACTGTTTTTAGTGGCAGGCTAACACATACTGATGACTTGCACTAGCCTAGCAACTGCAAACTCTGCAATTAGAAGGACTGGATGAAACATGTTGAAAAAGGTCTCCATTGATAAATGTCACACTTGCTTACTTGGAAATGAGGTCCTATGTCCAAAATCCTGAACCACCCCTTTAAAACAAGATGTTCAACAGCTTTTTCACTGCTTCTTAAAACACTGTCTCTACGTTTGAACAGTTAAACACCACTTTCATCGCTTTGGCTAATCAACCTTAACAGCCCAATTTTTGTAATACAAGCCCTGAGTTAATTTGATCAGAGCTCTTTGATCATTTAAAACATTTTTTTACTTCACAACTGGTGATTAGGGCTGTCACTTTTGTGAAAAAATCCTGTTCGATTCTTGAGACATAATTGTTCATTGAATCGATTGTAAAATCGATTTTTCATGTCTAAAGACGTTTCAATTTTCAACGCCAAATATAGGCCAATCCACTAACAACTAACAGGCATTAGGATCTAACGTAAAGGGGCTTTGAAGGCGCTACAAGCCAGCAATATTTCTGATGATTTCTTGGCGGAAGTTTCGTGCACAATGACAAACAGGAGTGCAACATTCTCGAAAAACAATAAGCAGAGTGGACTGTCATAACATCAGTGAAAAACATTACTGCAGGCTTCAATGTGGCTGCGTTTACAATTAGAAATGTCAAACAAATTTCGCCTACGTAGAACTCACGACTGCACAGTTTGCATACCACTTTGTCTTTCTCCATAGTTTGATATACCCAAACCCTGAAGTGCTTCCATATCGAACTCCTCAAGTTATTAGGGCCTATCACTCGTCTCTCTCATGTCGCACAGCTTGATTGCGTTGTCCTCAATTTTTTGGCAAAAAACCAGCAGCACAGCAGCCGATTGAAACAGCTGTTTCCAGTGCGTAAAATTGGTGGGAATTTTCTTTTTAGCTTTCGCAATGCTTACTGAACTTTGGAATTCTTTGTTATTTTTATGCTTGTTTGTTACATCTAGATTTTTTTATTTGTTTAATTCGTTTAAAATTAATAGTGTACATATTTGATTAAAATCGATTCCCTATTTTAGTTTTCGAAACTTGTGTTGGTTGGTCCAATCGATTGTGCAATCGATTTTCGAACGTAAAGTGACAGCCCTACTGGTGATAAATCCAAACAATGCTAATGTTTTCACACATCTATTGTACTGAATTAGGCTAGCTACAGTATGTCTTAACACAAAGGCCTCTTCACATAAGAGTAAGCCCTAGCCACACAATACACATAGTGGGCTATAAATCATCACCAAATAGGGTATTTATACGCGACTGTAGTGCAACCTCATTGCCATGCAGAATTTCACCAGCGGCTGGTTGTTTAGGTTCTTCATTCTCTACAACACGTGCACGCACACAGACACACACACACACACAAACACACACACAGAGACACACACACACACACAGACACCAGCCAAACCAATCATTGGAGTGTTAGTGTTGGCTCAGTCAGGAAGAGGAATCTCCTCTGAATGACCAGCTTCCAGCTCAGGAGAGGAAGCAACAGAACAGAATAAAACAAAACAAAAGGCCTCCTCCCTGGTGACGACACAAACACGCACACTCACACTACACACACACACACAACTATATGCCCTGCAGCCCTTTGGGCAACACCACACGTAAAAGCACACATACTTCCACAAACTGTGACTTCTCTTCCTTTGACAACAGCAGTCTCAGTGGGGGAGGGGAGAGGCTGCGAGACGGTAAAACGACTGCCCTCTCCACTCCCCTGACCACAGAGTCCTCCTCCAAACCGCCTGTTTGCTTGCTCCTTCCTCTCCCCTCTTCCCTCTCTCTCCCTCTCTCTCTCTCTCTCTATGTGAGACATTCACAGTTGCAGTGGCGTGGTTCTCTTCGAGTAATGAGCAACGTAAACAAACCGCCTCTCTCCTCTCTGCCTGTGTCTTCTGGGACACAGAGCCAAAGCCGAAGCTCCACTAATACCACAGCTCTGACATGAGACCCCTGTGAAGGCCTCTGAGCGCTCAGCCAGCCAGCTAGCCGCTTGCTCCACATCAGACCAGCGGTGTGAAAACAAAAGAATGACAACACACAGCCCCTTTCCTTCTACTAGTCCTCTCCAGCAGTGATCACAGACAATCACAGACTGCTGCACACAAACACACACACAAACACACACAGACTTCTCTTCCTAAGTGACCCCCGATCACCCCCTCCCCTGGCCCTCTCCGTCTCCCACTCTCTCCTCCTCGGGTTAATGATCCAGAAAATCCCCGCTCTCTCCCCACCGTTGCTAACGCTAAAGGCTAACGCTAAAGGCTAACGCTAACAGCTAGCAGTTAGCACTGCTGCTTGCTCACCTCTGAAGTGCATGAGGGCCACGGGCTGGAAGGGCCCGTTGGAGCTGGAAGCATCCAGGACCATGGCGACCTCTCCTCTAGAGCATGCCAACATCCAGGGACGGGGGGTCCAGCCACAGGGGCAGGGGCAGGGGCAGCAGGGTGAGGGAGAGTGAGTGGGTTATGCGCAGGAGCCAGACTCCATTTTAGCACGGCACACTCTCAGCAGAAAATGAAGCTCTGCCGCTGGAGGGAACCAGCTTGAGCCAGTGATGTCATTCGGCCACAGCCTCGCAGCCATTGGCCCAGCCCAGTCACGTGACCCGGTTGTCAGGCTGCAGAGCAGAAGAGGCGTGGGATTGGCTGGGGGGCGGGACAAGGAAACTGATTGGTGGTAGGGGCTTTTTGGACTGCCTGTAAAGGGCAAATAATCTTCCCTCAGGAGAGAAGTTTAAAGCCCTGCCGGAGGAGCTTGGCTTTGATGAAGCTCAGAGCCTGGGTCTGCCAATCCACACTCACACTCTCTCTCTGTCTAATAGTCACATTATTAAACGCCTTTCCAAAAAGCTCTACTGTCTATTGTCAAAATGTAAATTGGCTTCTTATCCCTTTTAAAGACAGTGGGAAGGATATCAAGTACTGATCTCAAAAACACAAAGTAATAATACATTAATCCAATACTTTTTAAGAGTCAAATCCAATTCATCAGCCATCAAGGTCACGTGTGGTTTGTTCTCCTAACAGACATAAAATTACAGGGCTTACGCAGTCCTGAGAAATTAGATGAAGACTTGCTACACCTAAGTTCTCAATTAATAAAACTAAATGACGATCCATTCAACCATCCCCCAAGGGAATATCAGCATCTAAGCTCTACCATCTCAGATGAGCAACAGACAGAAGTAGGGAGAGCAAAAGAGAGCAGCAAGCGAGACAAAGACTCGGCACAGTGTCAGAAGTGCAACCGGAAACCACAACTACTGTACCTGGAGCAGAGCACATGAGCAATGGCACAAAGCTCACGCGCACACACACACACACGCGCACACGCGCACACACACACACACACGCGCACACACATGCGCACACCAGAGGAGGCTCCTTCATTGAGGAAAGGGAGGAACACCCTCCCTAAAATTTCAGAGAAAAAAAAAAGTGAATTCCTAATCTGATAAATTACTGTTAATATTACTATTTGAACACTTTGAATGAACAAAATCGTTCCTCTAGGTCAAAATGCCAACAGCACCCCTATTGCAATTGAAAATTACTGTAAGGAGGAGCTTCCTCCTCAAGCCCCTCATTGAAGTCCATTATAAACGCCTCTTGCGCCAGAGACCAATGAGCAGCTAGCTCTGCAAGAACGTTATCTGCAGTCATACAGCTAAGAATCTTGTGTTGAACAGAACGCTTGTTTTTTGCTTGTGAAATAAAGAGTACAATGGAATCAGAGGACAATGTCCATCTTTTATACATTTAATTAAATACAGTGTGAAGGTTAGGATCAAAGCAGGAAGACCAGTTCCAAAAAAAGATGGTAAGGCTAGTGTAGGCTACTGAATGCTACATAGTATGACAAATACTCATGGCTAACTGGTGACGTTAGCACAGAAAACAATCAGCTAAAGCCTACTGCTGGCCTGTCACAAACGTGGACAGTTCAGGGATTTGGTGATAAAACATTTTTTGATAGTCATGCGTTGTTATAATCATCCAAGTTATGCCTTAACAAACAATTGTTAAATAATGTTCTTGTTGTTAATATGTTCTTGTTTTCGCCGTTCTAACTGTATCTTTGGATGGGAACATTGTTAATGAATGTTTCAGACCACGATGCATTCCTTTAATGACGTCTTCAATAACATTTGCCTTTCGAGTATAAATTCCCACTTAGCTATTACAACCTGGCTTTAAATTATAGCGACTTCACTTTAAAAATAATAGCATGTTACAAATAACCACATGTAAGGTCTATTTTTTAATGGTAAATACATGGTTTTATAAAACAAGTGTCTATGTTTAGTATTATAGTCTTTTCTGCAAATGTATTACATTGAGCAAAACCTCCAGACTTTCCATAAATTTGCACATCTGGAAAACAGTATTTCATAACTAGACCTACATTCATACCGGTCAACACTCCCGTTTTTCCCGGGTTCTCCCGTATTTCAAGGTCATCTCCCGGCACCCTCCCGTTTTGTTATTTCTCCCGGAAAACTCCCGTAATTTGCATGGCCATCAAACTTCATTTTAAAATCATTGATCCATTCATTTTTTCTATTAGTCTGACATTTCCCAGGTTGCCAGATTGTGTATGAAATACACCCACCGTCGTAAGCAAGCGGGCTAGTTGAATGGCCTACTCCAGTTGTGAAATTGTTGTAAATGTAATTGATTAACACATCACATAAACTGTTATTGAGTGTTGTTGATACACTGAACTTGTGTCCTCGGAACCAAATCAGACAGCAAGCAGCTTTGGAGTTTTGGAAATAGGCTGCAGGCAGGCAGCTGGTGGATACATAACTGGCATGCGTAAAAAAAAAAACCTCCCGTTTTTGGAAAGCTAAATGTTGACAGGTATGCCTACATATCTTTCCTGACTTCCCAGACCTAAATTTACATTTATTTACATTTATTAATTTAGCACTATTATCCAAAGTGACTTATATATTTAAATTATATTATAAAGTCCATTGTCCTTGGAGCAATTTGGGGTTAAGTGCCTTGCTCAAATGCACAATAGTGGAAGCCAAGAATTGAACCCACAACTTTTCTGGCTGCTGCATGCTAGCCTAGCTCCTTAGATCAGACCCCCCCTGAGAATGTCAGAACAGCATTTATTGCACAACATTGCCAGTTAAAATGCTACATAGTACATACTGCTGCTATAAATGTGTCTGGGTAGGCGGCCTACATACTCATATACACATATGCCACCAACACCATCACAACCTCACATTTGCCACTAACACCAATCAAGCGCACCTTCCTTCCTCCGTTATTTTTTTAACCACCGGCCGCCACTGACGCACACACACACGAGCATATGCACATACGCACGCGCGCACACACAGACACACACAGTGTGGCTTCTGCTACACAATCTGGCAAGCAGAGGGGAAAATTTTACAGAACAGGGCTATCAATGTGCACACACACCAAACACACACTGTACACACAGACACAACACAAGTGGAGATGGAAGTATCGTAAAACACACCGGGCAGCAACTCAACTATGTGTGTAGACACTGATATGGCCTAGGCTATACATTTCAAGGTTCAAGGTCTGTGCACAATATGTGCTACAATTAAACGAATCAAACATGACGGACAGTCATTACATTACTACATCAAGTAGCCTAATGCACATTTTGTTATTTGTGGTTTTAAATAACATGGTGGTTGGCTGATCCCTGACCACTGCACTCCTTACAGGGCAACCTTGAACTGCCCCAGGGGAACCTAAAACTTCCCCAGGGGAACCATCTCAACAGTTAGTTCACTGCAAGACATTTTGAATAAGAGGATCTGCTAAGTAAATATACAAGCAAATAGTGTCAAATCGTGCAAAAGCCATTTTCCTTGTGTGCCGTCTGTCTTGAGAAATGTCTGATATCAGAAATGTTCATGACTCTGATATTAAGATCAGGCCATAATAAACTAACTCAACTGAATTTCATGCAACTGCATAATACATTTTGATGTGTGCAAATCATAAGATTTGCATTCAGTGTTTCTAACGGGACAAAACTCTGCCATTACTAAATAATAACCAGTGCGGTCACCAAAACAGAACACCTGTACAGCAGACTGAAAAAACAGACAAATGGCAGAGCAGAAAGATAGAGAACCACCTGTAGAGCAGAAAGCACCAAATCTTTTTTTTTTTTTTTTTTTTTAACCAACACGTCACAACACGTGCTCTTTACACCACAAGTTTATGATGACAGTGAAACATGTGTGTCACTGACGCATTATCTTAGTACAGCATAGATAGAGATTGATCGCCCTCATGTGATTACTCTTTCTACAGTTCCAGTAGCAGGCAGCAGGTAGCGCCAGAAGTCAGGCTACAGTGACACATGGCTCCCACCAGCACCAGACAGACTGCTGGTCTGATTTATGCTCTGACCCACTGAGCTCAACACACAGCCTGAACTGCTCATGCCGCTTCAGTGGATCGCCTACCAGCAAGATCCCAAATTAATTCATTCATTCATTCGTTCATTTATTTCTTTATTCATTTAAATGCCGCTTTCATCCAAAGTATAGTATAGTATTTCTATTTATTTCTTTATTCATTTAAATGCCGCTTTCATCCAAAGTGACTCATCTGACACCTATTGCAGGGTCAATTGGAACAACTCCGGGGATTAAGTGTCTTGCTCCTATTGAAAGCCTATCAATCTACGCATGAGAGAAATCTCACTGTGTCTCCAGTGTTAGAATAAACAGGTATTTTCTTTCTCAGTTTTGAAGATGAATGTTGTGGTACCACCCCTTTCCTTTCAGGGTGCGGAGGGAAAAACTGCCTCTGACTGGGCGCCCTGCGAGACAGCTCCTCCAGCATGCTTCAGCTCCTCCAGCATGCTTCAGATGTAGCTGCAAGCGTGATCCAAAACTAGCTTGATAAATGTGAGACCACAAACATATGCTGTGCTTGAGACAGCGGAAACAGACAAAGTGAGAGCCACATATGCCAAACCACACCAAAAAATAGATGCAGCTCTGCGAGCCAACTGGCACGTCAAAAATCAAGGCTCAGCGGTCCACATCACGGAGACTGACACAGACCAGACGCCTCCATGGCACAGGCCCTCTGACACAGCGGCTTCAGCATCAGATGGGAGGCTCATCGGCCACCACACAGGACAACAGGAAGTCCATTTACATGCCATCTGGAACTCGGTATAAAGATATTCTCTGAAACTCTCTATTCTCTGGAACTTAAGCTAAAAAAAAATAAAAAAAAAATTACAAAAAAAATCACCTCAGGTAAAGGCTTTACCACAGGAGGAACAAGAGGTAAAGGAGGCATACCAGCAATAATTAAGGGTTCATCTTAGGAACTAAAAGAGCTATGGTGCCAAAAGCTAAGTTCATGTCTGGACACAGTTAAGAGCCCTACTTTCTGGCGGAACACTACCATCACGAAGACTGCCAAAGCATTTTCTAACTGACTCACAAACAACATAGCACATATGGAGCGATGTGAAATAAAAAAAACAGCTTAGAACACCAAGATTATGGTCCAAGCATCCTCGTTTTCACTGCCAAAATAGTTAACATCGACCAGAGAAGTCCCAAGACTTAAGCATCACCAGTCACGGATCAATGGTGTAATAACGTGTTTGTCCAAGATACTGGCCAACGTTTTCTGGAGTAGAGTAACTCCACAGAGCTGAAATCAGTCTAGTCCCCAGCAGGGCCAACTGTCACCAAAAACTATGGAAAGAACACAAATAAGAGGCAGAAGTAGGGCGAGAGTGAACAGAGAGAGAGAGAGAGAGAGCCTGACTGTAGCCCCTGGTTCTCCAGCATAAAGTCCCATGGTGATGGGGGGCGGTGTTGGGGCATTAGGCTGTTATCTCTGGATTAGCCCTAAATATAGAGCACTGGCTAGGGCCAATCCAGCACAAAGTCTCTCCAGTCAGTGCTGCCTGCGGCCACATCCTCCACACTGCACATTGCATAACACAGGCCTTCAGACAAGGAGCAATGCTATGGACGCGTGATAGGCCACGCAACACAGCACCCTCAGGGCTGCGTAGACTACAAGAGGCCGAACTGGAGGACCTACCAGAGCTGCAACCTCAGGGTTGACCTCAAGTGTGATTTGTACTGCCTTTTCGTATCAACAAAGATTTGTCCATTTCAAACACTGCTTCGCTTTCGTCTGTATCCGGAAGTTTTCAGAAAACATGGAAAGACTAAATGTACGCAGAGTATGGAGGAAAGTTTCGTCAATTCCCCCTCTCTAATGCATAGACATAAATGAGCCTTTAGAAGCATATATGGGACTGACCCGAACTGGTAGTGTTTGGGGGACCCCTCTGAACAACCTAACCATTATAAAAATGTCATCATGAAATCAAAAAGATACTGAATGGCAACATCTCAGTTAGGAACATAAAGGTCTATTGAAGCATAAATCATACACGTAGTGTCTATAATTATTATCACCACCAGTGTTATCACCACCACCACAAGGGCCCATCACCAGAGTTATTTCAATTCATCCTTGATGCGAAGTTAACTTGTTGAAGTGAAGTGTGTGAAGAGGACAAATCAGATGGGGGAGGAAAACCTGATACTGGACCGTGGGACTCCATATGTTGCCTTGTCGTGAATCATCAGCCTGACAGTTACGAAACCAGCTCAGAAAGAACAGGTCTGCTGACCTTGTCTGAGGACACCCTGGCTAAACCACCCACATGATGGCCCACAGGGGTTGGCCAGAGCTAATGGCCATGCTTGCATCCCTGCTTTCAGTTCAGACCTGACACTACTACCACTTATGTTACACAAAAGACAGTGGTCTTGGTACAGTGCTTAGATGGCTAATGCTCTCCGCTGCGTCCTGAGGCTGCTGCAGCACATGATTCGGTCAACAGTGTTGTATTCTCAAGGCCCTCAAATTCCGTCCGCCCCGTTCATTCATGGACCTACTGCAATATCAGTCCATCAATCACCCTTTTCACCCTCAAGCACTATGCCTTTACAGCAACATACAGCCTTAACTACCCTGCGTCTGGGGAGAGAATGAAAGACTAGGTGGTGACACACTCCTCGGCCTTCAACAACACTGAGCATCCCAAAGCCACTTCATTACAAACACGCAGCCCTACACAAGATTATTGCATGAATATCCTACGTTGCACAAATGCCCCAAACCATGCAATTTTACAGCAAATACCCTACCTTTTGAGTGAGTGTGTGTGTGTGTGTGCGGGTGGGTGTCTGTCCATGCGTGTAAGCCCAGCTCACCTTTGAAGGCGGGAAGTTTCTGCAGCTCCCGGTTGTTGCTGAGACTGAATCTGGACGAGCTGGGGCGCTTGTCCTTCTTGACGGGCGTCTGGGATCCGCTCTGCTTCCCCTTCAGCAGCTGGGTGGGAGGTGGGACGCTGTTGCTGCCTTTCCTGTTGGAACCCTGTGCAGGTAGAGAGACCAGGCACCACAGTAGCATGAGGAACAGTGTGCCATCAATCAATGCTTCCTTTATGAACTGAGCATAATTGACATATTTTGTGAAGCAGACTTCGAAACTGTTCAAACCACAACAATCTGCGGGGGGCATCAACTTTATTCAAAGTACTTCACATATTCCACATCGTGTAGTGTGGCAGATTTACAATAAAAGTTTCAAAGCTGTTAAGGACAGGGTTCGAAATTAGCAACATCCATCAGGCAAATGGTACATTTCAGACACAAAATAATGGTTGATTATTGAGTGGCTGTTGAATCTGACCATTTGTCTGTCAGTGGTAGCTGGTAGATATTTCCATTTTAAAAGGTTCATTTCCAAACTCTGCTTAGGGGTTATTTGCAAGCCTACTACAACACCTACACTCATTAAAATGATACCAACAACACCGGAGCCTTCCAGAATATAATTAGCCTAAGTCTTAAAATCCATCTCGAGCACGATAAGGTGTTGGCCTACAGTTTTGTGTGCAGCTCTCTGGTCTGCTGGCAGACAGCCTCATTAAGCTTTGATGTAGCAGAGCAGAGTAAAGCAAAGGGCTGCAGTCAGTCATCTAATCTTTGCCTTCTCCAAGTGCACACTAATGAGGCCACAGCTTGCAGCGCACCGATTTCAATTTGAAAGGGGCAGCTGTATTAGCGGCTCCTCAGTTATCCTGTGATCCATTTGTCCGTGGTGATGGCTTGTGATAACCCGTAACTTGTGAAACGCCGTCACTTCCTCGTAAGATCGAGCTATACGTGTTTCCGGTTTGTGTTTACTTTCATCACAACACAATGAGTCGGAGAGCATGGTATTCACCGTGAGTAACGTAGCGCTGTCTAGCGTTTGTTTTTAGCAACACAGCAACATTGCTAGCCACTTTAACTAACACCAACGGAACGGATAAACAACACATTCCACGAACAACAAGACAACATACCCTTAAGGCATTGGAATCTGTATGAGTAATTGAAATGGACATTCACATTTGATAAGCAGTTAAAAGAAGAGTAAAACAGCACAGCTACTTAACACAAACAGAGGGCGTAGCTATGTTTGTTTTCAAATCGCAAGAACTGTCCGTCGAACTTGGGGGTCCTCTGGTTTGAACGAGATTGCTTCTCGTCAGACAACTTACTTGAAATGGGCGTGTCGTTGCATAATTTTGCATACCTTCCGGTTTTTCAGACAACTTACTACTTGTAACATGATTACGATGGTCAAATGGATCACGCCATTATAGATCACAGAGAGGAGCGGACGCACTGGATTAGGACCCCAAGATGTAAGGGAACAATTGGTGATGAGCGAGCGCACACACACACACACACACACACACACACACACACACCCCTTCTCAATCAACTTTAGCGACTAACCAATAACTGTTGGAGAATGGACACAATATATTATATCAACAAAGCAAATCTCTAATAACATTGCCACAGTGATAAGGCACAATATTGTGTTTACACATCCTGATCTAAATACCCTGGAAATGCAGAATTCTCACGGGAGCACAATTTGAATTTGCTCAGCGTCAGATTTGGATCTGAAATCTCCAGGCTAAAACCACTTTGCAACAAATTCCATTCTTATTAGTATTGTCCTCCAGGTGGCACTATTCTGCACTGGTTTAGGCTAGCTGGTCTTCCCTTACAGCCTCTGCCTCTACAGTCCCCATCAGACAGCCAGAGGGAGGCAAGTCCTCACGTCATGGGACCATGCTCATAAACAGACCACATTATTAAGTACAAATCTAACAACCAGTTGAGAAAAAATATAATACTATTACTATAGGTGGTGTTGACTTATTGCATGCGAAACCCACAGCACTCCCACCCACACCCACCTTTAACATAGCCTAATTGTTAAAGGAAGAGTGCTGAATGCAGCCTTGTGAATGACAATAAACTAAACAAAGATGACTAATGAGTCATTCTGCTCCAGATCAAATGTAATGCCTGCCAATGTAATGCCTGCTACAATGTCATTTGTTCAGGCCTTTAAAATCCATGACAATATTTAGATGTGTTATGGCTCCCTGAGGATGAGGAGAGGCTCCCAGTGCACCCTTATACAAGCCACCACCTTTCTGCTCATGTGCAGTTGAGACGGCCAAAATTATTCACACCCAATGTGTTGCCTTTTGCAAACCTACAGGCCAAATAAAAATTCACGGTAACCGAAATCTTGCATGAATATTCATACTTTTGAGCTTCACTGTAGGCCTACGTATAGCTCAACTGGTTAATAACATTGCATCATTGTGCAGAGAGACCTACAGTATGTAGGCCCAGGTAGAGAATGAATCGATATTACATTACATTTTGGCATTTTTAACCAAAGCGACTAACATGGTAACAGTTAAGTTTTAAAGCATATTATATATATATAATATAATATAATATAATATAATATATATATATATATATATATATATATATATATATATATATATATATATATATATATATACACATACACATACACATACACACACACACACACACACACACACACACACATTGCCCGAGTAGGCTTTTTCAGAATACTTTGCAACACTGACTGTTTATCAAGCCTAATACCAGTGTATGTGCTGATTATCTATGTTGTTTATAAGATTATAAACAGAACATACAATAGTATTACGCTTATTTAAATTACAGACAAGAGTTGATCAACTGAACCAGCTGCAAACTGGGGCAATGTTTGAGTAGTGCAACAAGGTCTGGGACTTTCAGATTTAGTCAGATTTTGTCCAGTGGAACCTGGTTAAATAACTGGATCCAAGTGTTTGTAGCTCCACATGCCCTGTCTATCAATTAATGAATAACTAATGGAATTGATGTTTAGACATGTCAATTCACGGCCAATTACATTTTTGTTTGCATATTGTAATGGAGCATATTAGAGTAGATAAAAAGCAAGCAGAATTCATCTCACCCATACACCCAGAGTAGAACCCATCTTTACGTCCACAGGTTATTAAAAAAAAACGGCCAATAGATCTACTAAGCATAGAGACTACAACGCAGATAATCTGAGCTGAATTAAGCCTCCCTTGATTGTGTGCCTTGAGGTTCCCTGAGTGACGACTAAATACACTCACACACAGCCGAGGAGCACATGACATTGTGTTGTGTTGTTGTATGGACAATGCACACTACTCTGACCTACAACATAGGGAACAACCCACACCCGGTCCCGTGAACACATCACTCCTGTCCTCTTCGCTCTCCACTGGCTCCCCATCAAACAACGCATCACCTTCAAAATACTCCTCCTGACTTTTAAAGCCCTCCATCACCTGGCCCCGTCCTACCTGTCCGATCTCCTCACCCCCAATCGACCCTCCCGAGCCCTCTGATCCTCCTCCACACTCACTCTGACCACCAAACCATCAAAACTTTCGGCGACAGAGCCTTCTTCTCAGCAGCACCCGGACTCTGGAACTCACTCCTCCTCACTTTCCACATTCAAATCCCGTTTAAAAACATACCTCTTCTCACAAGCCTACGACCTCCCCTACCCACAACCATAACCATCCCCTTGCCCTCTCCCCTCCTCATACCCAGTCACCCCCTGCAACTCGACCCCCATTGTGACTGTTTTTGCCCATATCTTGTCCTGGATGTCTGTACTATTATTATTCATTCTTCATTCTACTATTGCTCTTTTCTTTGGTGCATGTACCATTGTGATTTACTTTTTATTCATCAATTCATTGCTGCTCTTGTGTGTGTGTGTGCGTGTGTGTATGTGGTACTGTTGTCCTTTGTTTTCCCGGTCTGTAAGTGACTTTGGGTATTTGAAAAGCGCTATACAAATAAAATGAATTATTATTATTATTATTATTATTAACAACTAATGCTAGGTAATTAAGAAAGACGCTCAAGTTTTCAGCCGATGCCGTAAGCGGTGAGCACCGGTGTCCCCTGAGACGAACTGGTGCAATTACGTTAACGTTAGCTAGGCAGCAAGCTAGTAGCTAACGTTAACGTTACTGCCACCTAATGTGATGGGAAATGCAAAAAACACAACAGTCTTTGAAATCAAACAGTTCGAAGACGCTTTCGCCGAATTATTGGGCGTGGTGCACTTCCTATGTTGAATTTATTCGAGGCAAATCTCTGCGTCCAAGACGGTCCAAACGGGATGCTAATGTCATCTTGGTTATCATGTATGATAGTGAACTGTACACTCATCTCGGCTAAATTACCGGGGGGACGCTGTTTAGCTGGCACATTTATAGCTCAGTGTGATGGTTTTAAAGACATACTTCCATAATTTTGCTTTTAAAATGCATAATCCCTTACCTCGTGTTCGGCATTCTCTTGACCGCCCGTTTTGCCAACTTTTCCAGACTTTGGTGATTCCTGGAAACAAGGACGAAAAAGAGCCGGGTGGTAAGACGGCTAACGTCAGCGATAGGTTGTTAGCGAACAATAACTTAGCAAGCTGTCAGCTCCAACGGGGCTTTTGTAAATGCCTATTTTCCCAATGTGTCAACATGTATCACAGTAATGTTTAAAACAAACACATGACAATAGTCGACAAACCTTGCAGTAAAGGTTGCAACCACCTCGCTAACGCAACACCAACCTAGCTAACACAACCGCCAAGTAATTGGTTACCATAGTTAACGACGCTAGCTCTGCACCAAGGTAACGTAGCTTCATCCAGCTACATAGCAAGTGGCCACTCCTCAAGCTAGCCAGATAATTAGAGAACACCAAAATACATTACAGTTATTCAGATGTCACAACGAGTTTTATTTGACTAAAAACATAATATTCCAAACGGGCCAACAACGGCTGAACCAACAGTAAACTTTATTTTGCTAGCAAGTGTCATGAAAAATATGTGTCCTTTGACAAACTGATAGCAGGCTGTGAGGTTGGCTACATTAGCTTCCTAGCTATCAATTGGAAGCTAGCTAGCGAATACCGTGGATGGCTGACACCCTCGGGAAGACATGAGATGCAGGCGAGGCCTTCGCATTTTAGCGGATGAATTAAAAAGTAGGCACACTTTCAATGAAATGTACTATTATCAACATGACGTATTAACTAAACCTACCTTATCTTTTTTCGTTTTATTCGGCATTGCACTCATGTGTTCTTCCTCGCCCCTCTTTTACTCTCTTCACTAGAGCCCACTCCTGACAACTCTTGTCCGACTGTAGCGGTTTGCCTCTCCCCTAACATATGATAGGCTGGTACACTTCTGTCAGGTGACCCAGCGCTCTGGCTGTCAGCCTTACTACGCTCTGGTTTATCCTCCGAGTTACAAAAATAGTTCTAGACTTTTATCAAGGATCAAAGACTTTCTCCCTTAAGCGGGCAGAAATTTACGGATGTAGGTATGTAAAGTACCTAAATCCACAGGCTAACAATTTATATGCGAGTCCATGCAAGTGAGTCAAATGTCAACATAACATTTGCAATAACTATAATAGTAACTCACCGCGTTACTATCACGTTACCAGTGGCATTTAGTTTGCAGACTACATTTTAGATTTGAGTTTTGTTCGCGTTGTGCGTTCGTCCAAAATCGGCCTTTTTTTTACAAGGATCTGAAGATTTAGCGCAGGTCGCTCCCGAAGACAGAAGTCTAGCACCATCTGGTGGCCATAATTATAAAAGGTGTAACTTGCAGGAATGGACATAGCCAGGAGTTGTTTTTTTTACCTTGCTGTCAATATGGGGGGAAATAATCTTTTGATTTGTAAACATGTAAAACAATATCCACTCCATCCTTGATGTGGGCCAATACCTTCGGAGAAATCCAATTTTATAAACAGTGCAATCAAATAATAGTCTGAGAACGTTTGTACCAGTATTTATCTTCAACCTCCTACCACCATCACCTTCAACTACACTTTGATTATCACTTTAACTTCTGCACTCTCATCTTCTTGTGGTAGTATTTATTGTAGTATTGTAGTATTTAGGCTGTTGCATTATTATAACTTTGTATAAAAGTGTCTGCATAAATGTACATACAAATCAGAAAGACAGGCCAGGATATTAAAGAGGCTGACATGGTAAACTTTTATTTTGTGGGTCCCCCCAATTAAAGTTACAGTATCAATTTGATATGTACAATACAGTTGAACACACAAAAGCAAACCTGGAATGTAAATAAATACAAAAGCAATACACAACTCAATACAAAAAAAGGTAGACGTCATGAAGGAATAGCAGTTTGATCTGGTCAAGCCAATGGGAGGGGAATGAATGGTGTGTGTGTGTATGTGTGTGTGTGTGTGGGGGGGTGTCTAGGGAAAGACATTCCAGGAATCATTTGAACATCAAATCCTACAACCATTTACAGCACTGAAGTGGAGGTCTCCTGCCCAGCA
Organism: Alosa alosa; assembly: GCF_017589495.1. Classification (NCBI taxonomy): domain Eukaryota; kingdom Metazoa; phylum Chordata; class Actinopteri; order Clupeiformes; family Clupeidae; genus Alosa; species Alosa alosa. The sequence goes on from NC_063196.1 coordinate 5,587,398, forward strand.
GACTCCAGGCTTTAGCTTTAATCCACCTCCTCCATTCGGGACGTGTCGTCATCTCCCTCCAGAGGAGGCATGTCCTCTATGGGAGCAGCACTTGTGTCGTCTGTGGTCAGGTCATCCTCATCGATGCCTGCAGGGACATACAAGTTCACAGGGGTCAGACAACTCATACAGGGACCATTGTAACTAGTATCTAATCTAAGATCCTCTCTCAGCCTAGGAGGGCAGCCCAAACCTACATCTGCTCATCAAGAGGACTGAGAATAGTAGTAAAACGTGAAACAAATGTCTGAAAATCGGGATCTGAAAATGATGCAAGTGTTCAGTTTTTACCATGAAGAAGGCTTGGCTTTCATATACAGTATATAAATCTGATGTAACTGCACACGTAGGCCCATTTGGACTCTCGGACTAACAGGAACATGTCAAATACCCAGGCAATGTACAGGTTAGGAAGTCATGCTGTTGAATCTTATTACAACTATAAGATAAGGAGTGAAGTTCTCACCTAAGCCTAGTTTGATCATCCTGTAGATGCGATTGGAGTGTGTCTGGGGGTCATCCAGGGTGAACCCAGAGGACAGCAGGGCCGTCTCGAACAGCAGGATCACCAAGTCCTTCACCGATTTGTCATTCTTGTCGGCCTCTGCCTTCTGCCTGAGCGTCTCAACGATGGGGTGGTCGGGGTTGATCTCCAGGTGCTTCTTGGCGGCCATGTAGCCCATGGTGGAGTTGTCCCTCAGAGCCTGGGCCTTCATGATCCTCTCCATGTTGGCCGTCCAGCCGTACGTGCTGGTCACAATGCAGCAGGGAGAGGACACCAGACGGTTGGACACTGTTACCTGGAAGCACAGAGGAAGAACAAAAATATATTATTTCTAGTGAAATAATGTGAGCAGCTTAGAGTCTAATAACTTATTATGTCACATATGTTCACACACTGGAAAAGGAGTGACATCCTAACCTCGTATATGTGCATTTATTTCATGCACATACAACATGGAGGTGTGATGAACCCAATAACAATGAGGTGTCCTGAGAGAACCTCACCTTTTCCACCTTCTTCTCCAGGATGTCCTTCATGATCTTGCACAGGTTTTCAAACTGAGACTTCTTCTCTTCCTGCTTCTTCTTCTGCTCATCGTCCTCGGGCAGCTCCAGGCCCTCCTTGGTCACAGACACCAGGTTCTTGCCCTCAAACTCCTTCAGCTGCTGGACGCAGTATTCATCAATGGGCTCAATCATGTAGATGACCTCCAGGCCAGCTTTACGCAGGCGCTCCACAAAGGCCGAGTTGGCCACCTGGTCCTTGGTCTCACCTGAAACAAAAATGTACAACATTTTTCAACACAGTCCAGTGTCGCCACAATGGCATACTCCTCTGGTAGGTTATTTTTATAAATGATAGGTTTTCCTGAAATCGTTAAGCAACTACAAAGAATTGCAAAAGCCTTTATACTTATAGACCAGCTTTGTATGACTAAGTTATCAGCTAGTTCACAAAAACTGATATATTTCCCTAACCAGTGATGTAGTAGATGTGCTTCTGAGTGTCCTTCATGCGTGTGACGTAGTCTTTGAGGGACACCATCTCATCTCCGGTGGCCGAAGTGTAGTAACGCAGCAGCTCAGAGAGCTTCTTCCTGTTCTGGGAATCTTCATGGATGCCCAGCTGCAGAGATAAAACCACATAATTTTTTTTTTTTTAAATAATCGTGACTATGATTTTTAATCAAGCAGAGGTAAGTCGATCATAACTGATGTTATAAACTGGAAAAAATATTTTTAACTAATTCCACTGTACAGCTGCCATGGTATTTTTGTAAATGTATTTTCAAGGTCAAAGGCCTAATATCCTTGGCCCTTCACTTGATATTAACAAAATGTCAGTTCATGTCCAACTACGTTTTCACTTTGTGCTGTGGTTTTGAGCGTTATAGTCATGCTAAACCTGCCCTTATTTCAGTAATACGAATTATTGGAGAAGAAAAACGAATGGACAGAAGTGGGGTGTACAAATCCCCTCTCTTCCCCTTAATCCTTTCAGTGGACTCCGGGGAGGGGGGAGGGGGGTGAGTTTCTCAGGTCAGTGCTAATCTACTTGGCCCAGGTTTAGGGAGAGGCAAGCTGCGTGAGAGGATCAGACAGGTGGCAGATGCTAACAGGTTAGCAGGGCAGTGCCCAGGATGCTAACAATTGACTGCTAAGGTTTCAGCTCTCCTCGGACAGTCAGATGGAACAACGAGGGATTGTCTACCCTGCTGTCAGGCTTAAATGATGCTTCACACCACTAGCTGACTGGATTTGAAATTTCCACCACGACACACCAAACCGTTCTCGAGGACTGGAGAGATTTAGCCAACTGCTCAACAGATGCAATGGACGGCCAAGCTGAGGAGATGGGTGATGGGGCATAGACAATGTACCTTGATGTTCTTGGAGAACTGCTCGTAGTACTTCTTGTAGTTGTCCTTGTCCTCGGCCAGTTCAGCAAAGAGTTCCAGGCACTTCTTGACCAGGTTCTTGCGGATGACCTTCAGGATCTTGCTCTGCTGAAGCATCTCTCTGGAGATGTTCAGGGGAAGATCCTCAGAGTCCACCACACCACGGATAAAGTCTGGCAGAGAACAGGGATCACACACACATGCATGAATATACACAACCTAAACCAAAGTTGAGCGGATGACACTCTAGACATATATATAGATATATTTTAGGGTTATGTTCACTAAGACACATAATCTAAATGGAAAATGGTTCATCTTTCATTACTATAGAATCATAATACCATTCCATAACATCCCATAGAGGCTCTGTGATGGCACTTACTGAGGTACTCAGGGATAAGATCGTCACAGTTGTCCATGATGAAAACTCTGCGCACATATAGCTTGATATTGTTCTTCTTCTTCTTGTTCTCAAAGAGGTCAAAGGGCGCACGGCGGGGCACAAAGAGGAGGGCACGGAACTCCAGCTGTCCTTCCACTGAGAAGTGCTGTGGACACAAATCAGGAAACATGGTGCTTTATTCAGTGCAATAACCTGCCACAACGCCAAAAGTGTTATTTTTCCATATTGCTATGTGACAATTCTAAATAGCATAAAGGTTATTGTCTAACGTGCAGTCAACAACACAATAAATATTGTACAAATAAATGACAGATGGGTGTCATTTACCTTGACAGCCAGGTGGTCCTCCCAGTCGTTTGTAAGGCTCTTGTAGAACTCCCCATACTCCTCGTTGGTGATGTCCTCAGGGTTACGGGTCCAGAGAGGCTTGGTCTTGTTCAGCTCCTCCTGGTCGATGTACTTCTCCTTGATCTTCTTCTTCTTCTTCTTCTTGTCTCCGCACTTGTCATGGTCATGGTCGTGGTCGTGGTCGTGGTCTTCGTCCTCGTCTGAGCCCACGTCCTCAATCTCAGGCTTGTCAGCATCCTTTCCTTCCTCCTCTCCATCCTTCTTCTCCTTCTTCTCTTTCTCCTCCTCCTCCTCTGCTTCGTCGTCACTCACTTCCTTGTCACGCTCCTTCTCCACCTGTGAGGCAACATGGGAAAAGGTGATAACACTGACAAATCTGGCATAGAACATCTCTTTTGAACAGAGCGGGACTAAAGATAGAGCTAAAACAAGTTATCAAGGTGTATTTCCTTCAGTAAAATATTGAGGGACATTCTCACGAAGAACGATAACGGCAAAAAAGTATCACTCTACCCAATATGACTGACTATAACTATAATGATTATGACACCAGGAGCAATATCGTCAGGAATCACTTTTAGCATTTAAGTATTACTGACCACGGACATACTTACAAAAAGGGTAATAGGATAGCCAATGAACTGTGAGTGCTTCTTGACGATCTCTTTGAGTCGTCGTTCCTCCAGGTACTCTGTTTGGTCATCCTTCAGGTGCAGGATCACCTTAGTGCCACGGCCCATTGGCTCGTCTGTAGGTATAGACAGGAACATGTGTAGGTATAGACAGGAACAGGAAATTCAAGTTGATGTACCACATCAGTGGCATTCACAAGGAAGTGACACATTTCAAGAAATGTTTTAAGATCTGTTCACCTTGCACTTCATTTATTAAATCTCTTACAGTGTTGTAGTATGTATGTTTATGCTTTTTGCTAATATGAAAACTCCCTTTCATTTATTCTTTTTCTTCTTATTATTATTATAATTATTATTATTGTTGATATATTTGTTGTTATGATTAATATAGTATGTTTTATTATTATTGTATTATTATTATAATTAATAACGTAATGTTTATATACCATAAGTTGCTTTGGACAAAAGCGACTGCCAAACACCATAAACATATTTGCCTCATAGCAACATTACCACTGCTGGTTTTGTCACGCATAGCCTTTATCAGAGCAATCAGGCTGCGGTCTTACCTGTATCGACTTTGACGGTGAATGAGCCTCCAGCGGAAGACTCCCAGACATACTGCTCGTCGTCGTTGTGTTTGGTGATGACTGTCACCTTCTCTGCCACCAGGTAAGCGGAGTAGAAACCCACACCAAACTGCCCGATCATGGAGATGTCGGCTCCAGCCTGCAGAGCCTCCATGAAGGCCTTGGTGCCAGACTTGGCGATGGTACCCAGGTTGTTGATGAGGTCGGCCTTGGTCATGCCGATGCCAGTGTCGATGAGGGTGATGGTGCGATCGGCTTTGTTGGGAATGATCTCAATCTTGAGGTCTTTACCAGAGTCCAACTTGCTTGGTTCTGTAAGACTTTCATAGCGGATTTTGTCCAGAGCCTGTAAAATGAGTGGGCATACAGAATGGTCACCAGATAGCAATAAAAGCGTCAACAAAACACATTAGAAAAAATATACCTGATATTCCCCTCATATGCTTTGTTTGTTATTTTAATTATTGTATGCAATTCATAAAATAAAAAACATCAGTTTGACAGTTACCAGTTTATCTTGCCATGTGTGCAGGCATAAGGTGTCTCATTATAAACTAGGTGAAAGAGATGACTTATTGTTGGGACCATCTACTCACATCTGAGGAGTTAGAGATAAGTTCCCTGAGGAAGATTTCTTTATTGGAGTAGAAAGTGTTGATGATCAAGGACATCAGCTGGGCAATCTCTGCCTGGAAGGCAAAGGTCTCGGCCTCCTCCTCCATGCTCTGGTCCTGTGGTTCAGGCATCTATGAGGGGAAAAAGCCATTCTTTCAGGACAAATTCTACAAAGTTGCTATAAAGCAGATATAACTCCAAATATCATTCCCACAACATTTACAATTGCAATACACAATAATAATAATAATAATAATAATAATAATAATAATAATAATAAAGAGATTTAATGACTTAAACCTCAACATACGATTACAAATAAGGAGTCTGGGACAAAAATGGGAACCCAGTTCAGCAATTTGGTCGACATAAAAAAGCTGCACGTGAATCTACAATATACATGGGTGCGAGGATTTCGTGACTGAGTTATCGAAGTCCTTTTAAAATATCTGGTAGCCTATTATTGTCAAAATACATTTTGATTATAACTGCGCTTATAATCAAAATGTATGTTTAGGTTTAAGTCATTAAATCTCTTTATTATTATTATATTGGCGATACATATTCTTGAAAGAGCGCACTTATAATCAAAATGTATTTAGACTATAATAGGCTACCATATATTTTAAAAAGACTTCGATAACTCAGTCACGAAATCCTCGCACCACATGGTTTGGCGCAGCCAGATACACTCCACCTTCTGGTTTACGCGGTAAATTACAACCTTCTAGAAAATACTAGTCTCTTCCACAGGCGCGCATCTCATTCAGCGACGTTACTACGAAGACGCTCATTTTGGTGTGTTGTAACATTTCGTAATAACCGTTTAAAATACTGCTTACATTCAATCAACAAGAAAAACCAAACGTAATAAAATGAATATTAGACAAATTACCAGACTAAGCCGATTAACGTTAACACCCAACTGAATCGTAAATTCCAGATAAAGCTGCACGTGAAGAGTCCACTGGGGTTTGATAGTCAATCACAGTTAACGCTAATGTTAAAAGAATGAAATAGTAACGTTAATGTTTAAGTGAATATTATAACATATATTACCAGCCAGATAGCCAGATAACCACCACCTAACATCAGCTCAAGTTTAGTAAAGGATCCACAAACGTTATTCATTTTACATGGACTGTAATCTGTGTCATAATAATGACAGCTGGCAAGATAATAACATTAACATTACAGGCAACTACTTATCCTTGCTATGATAGCTAGCATCATAGAAACCTGGCTACTTGGGCTAGCATAGCTTATTCATCTATCGTGACTCCTCCTTGGGAATGGGAAGAGTAGCCTATCGTTATCTCAAGCTAGGATAGCTGGAAGATAAGTTAGCAATTTCTTTGCGGTGTCCAGTGTTGGATGCTCAACTGCCTTGCTAGGTTAGACAGCTCATTAACGTATTTAGATGGCGTTATGCGATTTGGGTAATGTTAACGTTTAGGCTACCCTGCAAACCATGTCTTGACATAATGAACGCACTTTGTCCAGAAATATTTGTTTCTTGTCATTTAAGACACATTGTGCAGCATTTTCAATAACTTACAATCAATGATACCATTTAACCCTGTAACGTTAACTTATCGAATGTTAACGTAGCTACTGATCATCACTTCATTTGAAGCTCATCATCAGGTTAACCTATCATTCATTATGTTTTCTTACCTGAATGAGTTCCCTTTAACAGCTGACAAAAACAAATTCTTTCAAATTGTTGCTCTCGTCACCCTCTGCAGACGTCCTGCCAAGCCGAGGTAAGGTTACTCTCATACGCTGTCAGTAATGACAAGTGTCCTGTGCATAGAATTTGGTGCGCTACACTGTGTCCGGTTTTATACTGCCCTTCAGAGTGTTCGAGAAACTCAGCTTCCAGAACCGTCTGGAATCTTCTCAATTCACCCCTACCGATAGGGCGTCACCGAGGAGGGAAGAAATTCGTGTCAATCATGCAACCACGCCTTTCCCTATCTAACAGCATTGAAGGATTTTGTAGGGGGTGTGTCTTCACATAGTTTTGTAACCGCCTCTATAAACTTGCTTTTTCATGCACCCACGTGGTTTAAAGAATGTTCTGGTTAAATCAATGTGATCAGTGCACTTTCATGAAAACCAGTAGGCTAATATACAATGCAGAGCATATACTTTATTATAAATCTCAGTTTCTTTGATAAAAAACATGAATTACGAAACATGATATGTAAAAAAAAACATGAAAATAAAAGAAAAACAAATCATGTTAAGTGGACCTCAGATTATATGGTAGGCCTATGCCTTAATGATGAATAGCTACCTAAATTCTATTTGGACAAAAAATACGTAATGACAGTCCTGTGAAATATACGTACATTGTGCTTGCCAAAGCAAACCTTAAAAAAATAAATAAAAAATAATTCACAATTGAAAAAAAAAAAGCCATTCACAATTGTCTTAGTCAACTTCCTCCATTCTGGAGGTGTCCTCGTCATCACCCTCCAGAACAGGCATGTCTTCCTCGCTTGCCTGAGGCAAGTCATCACCAATGGCTTCGTCATCATCAATACCTGGACAACAAAGACAGAGATACATAAATGTAGTGATGCAAAATGACAAATGACCAGTTCAGTCAGGAAACTCTGAGTGACGCAGTTCATTTAGTTTCTTTGAGAACCATTCAGCACTAGCTCAACATTTGTTTCAGACTCACGCATGTCCTGCGCCATGATAGCAATCTCTTGCTCCTTCAGAACTCACCATAGACTACCCACTGACTGCCACTTCAAACCAGTTAAATCAGATGCAAGAAAGACTCACTCAGGCAGCTCATTTGTTTCCAGTGGAGCATTATCTGTGTTTTAACGGCATATTCTGCTCCTTTCATGTTCACTCTAACAATGAAAATATTGTTTGCCCAATAATAACAATTTTAAAACATGCATAAATCCTTTTACATTGTAACATGGTGCAGGAGCATAGCACAAGACCCTGGGCCCCTGCATAGGCAGTTCTGGTGGGCCCCCACCCCCCATGTTCCTCAACCCAGGTAAAGTGAAATATATTCCAGACTTTTCAAGGGCCCTCTCTCCCCTTGGACCCCTATAATCAGTAGTTTTACCCCCAGTCCGACGCCCCTGACGTGGTGATTCACTAGGTGCAACAACCAACCGGGTTAATTACATTAACAATAGTGGCAGGTTCAAACACACCTGGCTCCACTGGAAACAAATGAGCTACCTGAAGAGCCTTTTGTGCATAAGGCCTATAGGAGACATGAGAGACACTCACCAAGACCAAGCTTGATCATCCTGTAGATGCGGTTTGCATGTGTCTGAGGGTCCTCCAGTGTGAAACCGGAGGAGAGCAGGGCTGTTTCGAACAGCAGGATCACCAGGTCCTTTACTGCTTTGTCGTTCTTGTCGGCCTCGGCCTTCACCCGGAGGGTCTCGACGATGGGATGCATGGGGTTGATCTCCAGGTGCTTCTTAGCTGTCATGTAGCCCATGGTGGCGTTGTCTCTCAGGGCCTGAGACTTCATGATCCTCTCCATGTTGGCTGTCCAGCCGTACGTGCTGGTCACAATGCAGCAGGGGGAGGACACCAGACGGTTGGACACAGAAACCTGAATGAATGAGAAAGGTTAGCTGTGCTATGTAATATGTTACTGTGTGGTCATAAGCTAATATGTATAGAAATTCAAGCAGCAGACTATCTAGTTCAGATATGCTTTTCATATTATGTACCTTCTCGATTTTTTTTATCCAGGATGTCTTTCATGATCTTGCACAGGTTCTCAAATTTGGTCTTCAGCTCGTCCTGTTTCTTCTTCTCCTCATCGTCCTCGGGCAGCTCCAGGCCCTCCTTGGTCACAGACACCAGGTTCTTGCCATCATACTCCTTCAGCTGCTGGACGCAGTATTCATCAATGGGCTCAATCATGTAGATGACCTCCAGGCCAGCTTTACGCAGGCGCTCCACAAAGGCCGAGTTGGCCACCTGTTCCTTGGTCTCACCTAGAATATGCACACAAGTATATGGAATAAATTAAGTTTTAAGATTGTGTCAACCTCCTGTTTGAATGAAATAGGAGGATAGGATATCTACAATGGTATTGGGATTTAATAGACGTAAAAGCTAGGACACATAATATTATATTTTGGTATACTTTATAGTATAATGGCATTTAAACAAGGATTATCACCAGTAATGTAGTAAATGTGCTTCTGGTTTTCCTTCATGCGTGAGACGTAGTCCTTGAGGGACACCATCTCATCAGCAGAGTTCGAGGTGAAGTAGCGCAGCATGTCTGACAGCTTCTTCCTGTTCTGTGAGTCCTCGTGGATACCCAGCTGTAGAAGAGAAAAAGGGCAAGAAGACATGAATAGATGATCCAGGAGTGGTTCTGTTGCCCATCTGGCAGAGCAAAGCACTAAGCTGTGAAAAACACTGTCACTGAAAGAAAATAACACATTGGATTTACTTGTAAGATTGGTTGCACATTTCACATGTAGCATTCATGTAGTCATGTTTCTCTCTAAAAACAGTGTTATTACATTGAACACATTTTGCTACAGCAGTGGATTTTTGTCTTGTTTTACTTGTTAGACTTGTAACATGACTAAACCACAAAACATGAGTAATTTGTGTAATTCCATGTTTTGTGGTTTAGTGATTTGGACAACCCCTCTTTTTATTGACATAATTTATTCATAATGGAAGAAATCGTATGCCTGCATATCTTTTAAGTCACTGTGTATAAAGGTGTCTGCTAAATGATTTCTTTGAAATGTAACAAACATTATACATATCTTTGCTAATTACCCACCTTGATGTTCTTGGAGAACTGCTCGTAGAACTTCTTGTAGTTTTCCTTGTCCTCAGAGATTTCGGTGAAGAGGTCCAGGCACTTCTTGACCAGGTTCTTGCGGATGACCTTCAGGATCTTGCTCTGCTGAAGCATCTCCCTGGAGATGTTCAGGGGAAGATCCTCAGAGTCCACCACACCTTTGATGAAGTCTGTCAGTAGAAAATAAAATAATAGAATTAGAATAGAATACAGTAATGTTTAATTGATTGATTATCAGAGGAAGGGGTCATTCAGGCCATAAGATTATGAGTAACAACATTGAAACAAGGGAGAAAGTGACAAACAGGAACTCACTCAGATACTCTGGAATCAGCTCGTCACAGTTATCCATGATGAAAACTCTGCGTACATAGAGCTTGATGTTGTTCTTCTTTTTCTTGTTCTCAAAGAGGTCAAAGGCAGCTCTTCTAGGTGCAAAGAGCAGGGCCCTGAACTCCAGCTGTCCTTCCACTGAGAAGTGCTGTGGACATACAAAAAATAATACAGTTAATACAACTAGTAAACAGATGCATAACGCATCACAACAACACTTATAGTCACAATTCCAGGAGTACTCTCACCTTGACAGCCAGGTGGTCCTCCCAGTCGTTGGTCAGACTTTTGTAGAACTCTCCGTACTCATCGACGCTGATGTCGTCTGGGTTACGAGTCCAGATGGGTTTGGTCTTGTTGAGCTCTTGGACATCGGTGTACTTCTCCTTCACCTTCTTCATCCTCTTGTTCTTGCTTTCCTTGGTGTCCTCGTCTTCATCAGCTCCGATGTCCTCAATCTGAGGCTTGTCTTTGTCCTCTGCTGCGTCCACCTCCTCAATCTTCTCGCCTTCCTCAAGGTCAACCTCTTTCTCTCTCGTTTTCTCAATCTGTATCACAAAACATATAATAACGTAATCATAAACATTTTGATTAATATAGAAAATACTCATATCTTAATCTTTTCAGTTGTTTTATCTTTACATTTTTATTGAAAATGCTTAGTAATGAAAAGCATTAATTCAAGGAAGTAGGCCCTTAAAAATATCACAGGTTACACAGTAACGGTTCCTCACAGGATACAGCAAAGCCTTATTGATCTAGAACTTACATAGAGAGTGATTGGGTAGCCAATGAACTGGGAGTGCTTCTTCACAATCTCCTTGACACGTTTCTCCTCAGTGTATTCTGTCTGGTCCTCTTTCAGGTGAAGAATGACTTTGGTGCCACGGCCAATGGACTCACCTGTAAGGACACACAGGGTTGAACTACACTGCCGAAATGACAGGACAAAAAGCGCAGGCATGTTGAACTGACTGAAAGAAATAGAAAATAATGTGACTCACCAGGATCTGTCTTCACTGTGAAAGAGCCACCAGCAGCAGATTCCCAAATGTACTGCTCGTCGTCGTTGTGTTTGGTGATGACCGTCACCCTCTCTGCCACCAGGTAAGCGGAGTAGAAACCCACACCAAACTGCCCGATCATGGAGATGTCGGCTCCAGCCTGCAGAGCCTCCATGAAGGCCTTGGTGCCAGACTTGGCGATGGTACCCAGGTTGTTGATGAGGTCGGCCTTGGTCATGCCGATGCCAGTGTCGATGAGGGTGAGGGTCTTTGCATGCTGATCAGGGATGACGTCAATTTTCAGATCCTTGCATGATTCAAGTTTGCTGGGGTCTGTCAAGCTTTCGTATCTGATCTTGTCCAAGGCCTGCAAAACAGAGAAGGCCACAGAAAACCGCATTTAAAACAGCTCCCTTAAAGTAATAAAATGTAACAATAGTAATTGTCAGTTGTTTTGTTTTGTTTGGCACAAACAAATTTATATAATTTAAGTTGAAAAGTAAAATGATGCACATTAGAGTGCATTAGAATGCATTATTGTGTGTGTACTCACATCTGAGGAGTTGGAGATTAACTCCCTGAGGAAGATTTCTTTGTTGGAGTAGAAAGTGTTGATGATCAGGGACATCAGCTGGGCAATCTCTGCCTGGAAGGCAAAGGTTTCCACCTCCTCTGCCATGATGTTCTGGGCCTCTGGCATCTGTGTAAACACACACATTAGCGACAGGTGTTAGCAAATGCATGCTGACCTGCCTACCTCAGTTGAAAACCTCATAATCACTTCAATGTCTCATTACTAGCTACCCTTACCCTTCTGCACGCGAGTTGGGGGTGGTATTGCCAAATTGGAAATTAACCCAGTGAGTAAATACCATTCTTGCAGCATAACATGCATTAACCGTAGTAACAAGGGCATTGCTGACTAAGAATGTCTCAGTCGAGTGGACCAAATGGTTGACTTGACAGAGAAAGACGCCTGCAGCTGGAGACAGCTGACACCATTTCTCCAGCCTTGCTGTGAGACCAGCTGCCATGTCACTCACATGCCAATCAAGCCACACTCTTTGAAGATGGAGGCAGGGAAATCATGTGGCTGCTACACATGGCTCCCATTCAGGCATTTCATACATCTTTACGTTTAAGTTTTCGGCATGATTTAACATATTCAGTCAAATGTTGAGGATTAAACTGCAGATTTAATGTTTGTTTTATTTATGAAAACCTCAGACTTCTCCTGTATGCATGCAGTTGGCCATATGTGACAATGACCTCCATTAATTGTAGATCTGTACTTTATAATGGTTTGAAAATATAAATAATCTCTAACAAAATGTAATAGCTTGTGTAGTTTATCAACTGTTGATTTGAGTCAAACAGCCCCCTGCCCCGCAGCACGCTGTATCTGTGACTTTGAGTTCCAGTGTCAGCCATGTGCTCCAAGCAGAAGTTGAAGCATTTTATAAAGTTGCTTAATCCTACTTCTCTTTGGTGCAAAAACACAATATAAATCAAATACATTGAGCTTTCCAGTAGACTAGATTAGATTATTAATTACGATTAGTAATACTACTACTATTACTACTACGACTATTTATTACAGTTAATTGTGTTGCAATCCCAAAACAGATTCTATTAAAATCACAATCTTGTATTTATCATTTCAATGTTTTAACCGTGTTTGGTTAAAACATTTATTCAATAAAATATGTATAATAATATGGTTTATTTTACCACTGTAAGCCATAGAGAAAACATGAAGCTTACCTTTTCAGTTGGAATGAATCACTTGAGAAAAGCCTCCGACTCTAGGCTCTGCTGAGGATAGTCCTTAGTGTTCTGGTGGACAGTCGGTCACTCGTTCTGCAAAGACACCAACCGGCTCCTCTCTTTTTATACTTTGGGGCCTGCTGGTCTCAAAGGCGTCCATTCAGAAGGTTCCAGAAAGACTGTTCTCTACACTATGGGGGGAGTTTCTAGAGAGCTGGTGCGGTGGGGCCGCCGGGGTGTCCAATGCCACAGCCCGCATCTGTCCTTGTAGGGGTGTGAGATCACAGAGGGTGCCTGTCACTCAAGGAAGGAACCTTCCGGATAGCATGGCCACTTACGTCTATCAGCGTCACGGCTGGTTGTGAGCAGGACCAACTGCTTAACGGCACCTCACAGAGAGACACAGACCAGACCAGTAGGCCTCAAAGACAGATAAGTTTCTGTGTTAGGTATCAGCAATGTTTGACTGCCATTTTCTTTCAGGCCATGAAAGTCATGACAAATTCCATGTGTTTTTCATGGATAATTTTATTAAAATCACAAATCACAAACAACATGACAGTTAATTAATTGTAAAAGATTAGTTCAACATTACATTTCATGATGACCCCTTGTTTCTTGAGCATTCGTCACAAATTGGGTGCTCAAGTGCTTGTCTCAACAATAGGCCTATGGAATACCGCCAGGGGTCAGAGGATGCAGCCCTGATTAATGAGGTGTGAGTACCCTTGCCAGACAAACCCTAGAATCTTCTACTGTCATCTAGAAGTTTAGGCTAGGCTACTGAGTCTGAACAATCGGAGGAATTAGTTTGGTCATTGCCTAGGATGCTACCAGTTGACTTATGCATACCCTCCCTCCCTCCCACAGCCTGGATTGTGGGCGTACTTAATATTAATACTTAAATACTTGACCAATGGCTGTAACCCTATTACTTCAACCTATTCTTGCACTGATATAGTTTTTTATATTACTTTGTCTACATTATTCTCTTATATGTCCCTATTTTATGCTAGTCTCTAGACTTTATTCTTGCACTGTTGGACTTATTTGCACCATAACCATGACACTCACTCTCATAGAGTACCATGCATACAGAATCACAGGCTCAGTCCCTGCCCTGTCACTGCAAGCGTCTCATGCTTAATCATGCTTAAGCACACTATGTGGATATTTGATTTAGTTTTATTTAGTATATTTAGTCTTTTTTTAACTTGTCTTTATTGTTCAGTGGTGTTTTTTTTTATATTTAGGCTATACTTATATGACTTTTTCTGCTGTAAGTGCATGTTGTGTGTGATGTCTGTATGCTACTGAGACCTTGAATTCCCCCATGGGGATCAATAAAGTAGCCTATCTATCTATCTATCTATACTTATTTGTCACAGATCAGATCTACAATATAGGGCTATCTCCCATAGGAGTGTATGGATGGGCGATGGAAATAGATCTATTGACAATAGGTATATTTCCATCGCCCATCCATTTCCATCAACCACCAAGGCCATCTCCACAGAAGATGGGAACCCTATCAATTTACAAACATCCTAAACTGCAACCGCCGTAAAGTAGGCCTAAAGGATGCAACCATATGGATACAACCATAGACATAATATACATAGACGCCGCATTGGCTGCTGGAAACAAGAAATGCGGCCGCCATCTTAGACCGGTCATACTCCTCGTTGCGTTGCAGCAGAAGACACAAGATGACAGCACTGTGCAGCATGTTCCTTCTCAAATCGGCGGATTTACTTTTCACAAGTAAGATTTAACATAACCGTACTATTGGTTGTATTTTGTGAATAGAATATTACCAGAGCTGAGAAGGAGCAATCTTTGATATTACTGTATGAAAATCGTAGCCATCTAGCTAGGCTATGTTTACTTTCGGTGTTCACCGGCTATGAACTGAGACTTGATAAGTCATATTCCATAACACTGACTTAGATTACAACTGACACAAGAAGGCTATTGTAGAAATAAATCATTACTAGATTTGGCGAATTTTACACAAGTGGCACAGACTAGCCTATTGGGCAATCGCTAGCTGCTACTTGTAGCCTAAGTGTGTTGGTGGTAGCCTCACTATTTCCTGAATAAAATAACTTTTCAATAGCTCAACTTCTTTATTTATCAAGTAGCTTAGCCAGACAAGCTACACTTTTCTTGTCATGTGAAATAAGCACAATTTAAAGTAGCTTCCTATGTAGTGAACTAGCCTACTGCTGTGTTTGTGTTAGGCTACTAACACATTTGCCTGGGTGGTAGTTTTGTGTAGTGTTTTATTCATGGCAGAGTAACTGATAGTTTAGCTCACTAAAATTTCGAAGTAGCTTGCCCAACACTGTATTATTCACATGTCATTTACCCTAACAAGAATAAGATGCCTCTCAAATTCCTTTTAATTCATTTATTTATTATTTTGTATCTCTCCAGAACAACTGCCTTGTTCAAGAAGACTGTGAATGAACTGAACGGTCTCCTCACACCCCTGGAACTGAGGAAGGTGCAGCTCTTCATTGCAGTACTGCAGGGCATCTGCTACACTGTGACTGAATGTTTGATTTATGAGCTCCACCTTCATCACCTGCATTCGCCACTCTGTGTCCCATTTTCCCATCGTCTGGTTGACTCAGTCCTCTTTTATGGAGTTTACCCAGTTCACTATGCCATCTTATTTGCCCACCTGCTGTCTGAAGCACTTTTGTTCTCAGCCAAAGTGTACCCAAGCAATTTTAGCAAGGTGGGAACATACAAAATGACATGCACCAGTTGTCGAAATCATAGAACCAACTGCATGACGGTAACTCTGTCTCACTGAGCCTGTGAAGACACTCCCTGATTCTTTACTGATTGCAATGAACGGGTTGATCTTAGCAGTTTCTAAAATGTTTCTTAATTCTTTTTTATTTAATCTCTTCATTGGGGCTGGAACCTTTCTGTGAACTGTAAATAACAGATGCTGTTGATGAACCCATTGACACTGTACAAGTGACAAGTCACCTTTTTGTCTTGAATTGATGAACTGTTACACTTACTATGCCAAACCAATGTCTGTTTTTTAAGGATCAGAAACAAACCTACAAACTTGCACTTTACAATATTTATGGAACTTGTCTAACAAATGCTGTTGATATTGAACCCAGTTACTCCATTTCCTTTATGCCACACCAATGTCTGTTCATCACTTTATTTTTGATGGCACTGAACTGAAAATGTTAATGGATTTTTTTCTGTAAATTTAACTCATTAAAACTTGTATCAAACCAGTTTTTGTCTATGCTGTCAAACGTGGATTAGTTATGTTCCCAGTTTTGTATATTGGATGTCCACTTTATAATATATCATATATCAGAATATTCTATTACTGTTAAGCCCACTATGAATATTAAAATACACACAACCATGTTTCCTGTATCATACAGCTTTTCTACGGGGAGGTTTACAACTTATTCTGAGTCAATTTACCCAAGTTTGTCACTAAACCACATAGGCCTACTTGGAATACCCCTCAGATGTCTGAATGGCACTGATCTCACTTAAATGTTTATGGAACCTGTCTGTGGACTGTGAATAATGCTGTTGATGGAACTTTTCGGTCAACTGTGAACTATATTTAACTCATTAAACTTGTATCAAACTAGTTTTGTCTATGCTGTCAAACATGGATTATGTTCCCAGTTTTGATATCGGACGTCAGGTCACTTTATATCATATATCAGAATATTCTATTACTGTTAAACCCACTATGAATATTAAAATACGCTAAATCATGTGTCCTGTATCATAGCTACATGTATGACCTTTGCAGCAAAAAAAAACCGCGTGAGAATCTGTTCGGTATTCAGTGAGATATGATTAATTAAGTGCGCTGACAGCTCATCTCACCGGCCAAACAGATTACACTGAGTGGAGTGGATGACCGGTCCAAGATGGCGGCTCCAAATCTCGTCAGCGCTAGTAAGGAGTAGCGGTCGATGCGGCGTCTATGTATATTATGTCTATGGATACAACCCCTTTCAAAGTTCCGGGCACTCCACATGTGATCTCTCGATCTTTCCGACCTGAGCATAATGCGCAAGCGCAGTTAGTAAGATCCGGGCTCCAGACAGGATGAATGCAAATTTCCAAGATGGCGGTGGAGGGAGGAGGGAAGGAGATGAACGAAATTAAAACTCAATTCACCACTCGGGAAGGCGTCTATAAACTCCTCACGCACTCCGAATACAGCCGTCCCAACAGAGTGCCTTTTAATTCACAGGGCTCCAACCCGGTCAAAGTCTCTTTCGTGAACGTCAACGACCAGTCCGGTAACGGCGACAGAATCTGTTTCAATGTGGGCCGGGAACTCTACTTTTATATTTACAAAGGCGTGAGAAAGGTAAACCTAATGACATCACACATAGCCGTATGCAATGTCATGGCACCTCTGTGTTCAAAGTTTGTTTGTCTTCTCTGTAAAAGTCTTGGGCAGATTTGCCATATGAACTGTGCGTTTCAAAGTGAAGCAATCATGCCTAGTTTATTGTGATTTCACCTTGCTAAAAGAACAGCGATAATGCTAACGTTAGCTGCCCTGTCCCAACTTCAGCAAGACAGTTTAATGAACACCGTTTGACAGTCTAGCATTATGTAATTTTGCTAACGGGTTGTCTCTTACCCACCTGTGGGTTGCACCTTAAGCACTCTGTCAATGTTATCTCCTCTCTCGCTTGCCCCTGGGTCTGTGGTTTTAACCTTGGCTGCTCGCGGTACCTCTGACTTCGCTTCACAATGTTTACCACAGGCTTTACGGTGTTTTGATTTATGTACTGGCTGTATATGTCCATGCAACGATCAGAATGAAAAGTCGAAGTGTTAAACCTCGTGTGAGAGGTTTTAGCTAGACATATACGCAGATTAGAATGTGCTGTCAGTGCTAAAGAAACGCAGCAGCGAAAGCATCAGTGAAAAGGGCGAGGGTAGTTGAGTTGATGCTGACTGTGCAAAAAATGACAATGTTTGTTACTTCCGTCCAAGGTCTACATGTCAACAAATTGATTCGTCAAAGAACAGGCTTAATTTTCCAGCGCTATATAATAAAGATTTATTAATTATACCCATCATGGAAATCTTTCAAATACATCACAACCAGCAGTAATTTATTTTCGGGCTAGTTATTAACTAAATGCAATGTAAGACTTGCTGTGTTGATCTATTCCGCTTCATGTCACAGTCCAGATAATTCGTCCACCTTGGCATCTGAAATGTTTGGTTGAAACTGCAGACTCGTCAGTAATTATGATAGGATTGTTTGCTGTCCTTTTCAATGTATAAATTGACCTGTGGTGGGTGGCCAAACTTTATATTCAAACATCTTTGTCAGTGTCCATGTCATCAACATGATGCACGGACAAACAGGCAGATATTGTGAAAACTGTTATCTAAGAGGTCTTGCTGTCACCTGTTGCATATGCGTGTGTTGTGTGTTATCAGTGGCTTGAGTGGTTATGCTATCAGATGAATTTGGTAGCCTATTGACACAGTGCAATGCTGTGACCCCATGATGCATCACTCTGCTTGGGACCATGGATATGGGATAAGCTTCCTTTGCAACATTTCACATCTCCTCATGATACCCTTCATGATGCTCTTCATGATAGCCTGAACACTGTCATTTAAACCTTGAGGGAGTGATTGGTAAATGTCCTGATAGATGATTTAGGAAGGTTGTCATGTAGCCCTGTTGTTTGGCAGGTTGTCTTTCACTTCACACCGAGTCACTCTGCACATATGAGAAAACCATCATTTTGCATTTAGAATTTCAAAGCTGAAGAATGTGATGCAATCTGATGGTAGAATCAAGCATAGTGCAATGTGTCAGTGCAGGTTTTCCAAGCAAGTTTCCAAGTAGGGTAAGTGATGCTGGATGACATTGTGTTTGTTTATGTTTATGTTTCTTGCAGAAGCTTTTGTCCAAAGCAACTTGCCTTGTATTTGAACCAAAGATCAAACAAAACTCACCAGAGAAGTAGCTCACCCCTGCCTTCAGTGCTCCCCGAGAAACACACAATGGCTTGTTATTGTTCGAGGGACAGACTGCCCCCACGTTGTTTGTTTCCAGATCATGGAGCCAGGGCTGTGTAAGAAGACTTTTTTTACAGTGTACTCAGAGAATGGAGTTAGAGGATCATGAGGAGATATTCACTGAATGTTACGAAAAATGTTGTGTGTCAGAAATCGCTTACCCTACCTTTAATGAACAGCCGTCATCATTACTATATATAATGCACATAGACCTGCTTGTGGGTATGTGTTACTTTTTCCTGTTTGCTCTAGAGATGCATAGTTCTTCTGCTATTGTTCCTTAGAGACCCCTAAAGTCTGAGACAACTGAAGAAGTTTCTCCACATATGTGGGTTGTGTGAGCCACCTGCTGGTAGGCAAGCATACTGCATGCTAACCCACATGCCCCTCCGAGGCCCCTCTCCTGTGCTAATGATGCTTTTTCACATTGCATTATCGTCAGCTGTGAGCCAGCGAAACTGGAGCCCTGGTCAGAGCCAAAATGTTCGCCTAGCCTCTGCCTCTATGCCAGTTTCTGCAGCCCCCTGGGCAGTCTGTCATGATGACGGGCAACCGTGACACTCTGCTTTGCTCTGAGTCTGACTAAGGCGAATTGAGAATGGCTGTCTGTAAGCTAGCCGACGAGGGCTTTTGACCCGTCTCGTTTGCACTCCCATATGGTAAAGTCTTCCGATCAAGACACAGATGAATATTGAGTTTGTCACCTGTCACGACAAATTGTCTTCAATCCATATTGCGTACTGCATGCGTGTGCTCACGCTAAAGTGGCTTGCTTATGCCTAAATGGTTGGTTGGTTGGGTAGTTCAGAATGTTTGAAAATTGTCTTCGTGTTGTTTCCAAAGCGCACTGCATTTATTATTTATATGGCCCAACATGAACTCTTTGGCAGAGAAAGAGATGGAAATGACAAGGTTGCTTTATTTAGACCATTTCTCTTTTATCATCAATTATTTGTGTAAGAGTGTGTGTGTGTGCATGTGTTTTAATACATGCATGCATGATAAATAAAAGCTGCTTTACAGACAGTAAACATATACATATGTGTGTGTGTGTGTGTGTGTGTGTGTGTCAGGCTGCCGACCTGAGCAAGCCCATAGACAAGCGGATATATAAGGGAACGCAGCCCACGTGTCATGACTTCAACCCGCTGTCGGCAACGGCCGAGAGCGTCTCCCTGCTGGTGGGCTTCTCCGCCGGACAGGTGCAGCTCATCGACCCCATCAAGAAGGAGACCAGCAAGCTGTTCAACGAGGAGGTCTGTCTGCACACACACACACACACACACACACACACACACACACTCATGGGGCAGGACAGAGACACATTCTCACTCCCTGTTTCATACATGCACACCCTTCCCCTTCCCCCTTCCCCTTCCCACCCTTGTATAAAGCTTTGTTAAATCATTACTCTTTAGGGTGGGGTGAAAATCTGTTTAGTCTACTACTTGTGTTTTTCTTTTAGTTAATAATATTGAAGTATAGTTCATCAGCAATCAGCAGTATAGTGCAAGCAGTAGCAGGCAGTGCCCACAAGAACTCTGGTTCCAATCTGGCCTGATGTCATTTGTGAGGTCATTTTTGAGGTCATTTCTCAATCCCACTCCCCACTCCCTCTCTCTCAGTCTTGTCCCATCCACTCTCCAGCGTCCTCGTCCTATCAAAGGCCCAAAAATAAATAAATAGCCCATAAATAAATCTTTAAAACAGCACACTATCGTACAAGCTCTCCAGTGGGGGACACTAGCATGGCCTCACTTACCCTCGACAGGTGAGCTGGGCTCAGGTGTTGTCAGCAGACCATTATGGTGTAGTAGATTGGTCTTCTGCTATGTGTGAATAATGAATGAATCAAGTGCTCGTCTCGGGTTGCATGACTGAACCATTCAGCAGAACTTAGCCTCCCACAAAGCAGCTGTCGGAAACAAAAGTCATTCCTCCTGTGCACAGATGACAAGTTTGAGTCAGTTAAATCTTTAACTTGGTGTCGGTCTCTGCTGGGCAGACTGACTCTTAAAAGGTTTCAGTGGCGTGTGTCTGTCTCTGCTGGGAAGAGTGAATCTTAAAAGGTTTCAGCGGTGGGACTTATGTGTCTGTCTGTCTGTGCTGGATGGAGTGACTCTTAAAGCTGTCAGTGATGTGAGTGCTGCTTGTCAGTGTCTCTACTGGGCTGGAGGCAGCAGTGAGGAGGAATAACATTCTCGCTTGTCATCAGCTCACCGTGTCCTATCTGAGAGAAGACTGTTGTGGACCTGGTCACAGACCAGTACTGGTCACAGTAGCAGTCGTTCACTGATGATGGTGTGTGTGTGTTTGTGTGTGTGTGTGTGTGTGTGTGTGTGTGTGTGTGTCTCTCTCTCTCTCTCTCTCTCTCTCTCTCTCTCTCTCTCTCTCTCTCTCTCTCTCTCTCTCTCTCTCTCTCTCTCTCTCTCTCTCTCTCTCTCTCTCTCTCTCTCTCTCTCTCTCTCTCTCTCTCTCTTTTGTTTGACCTGCTCTCTGTGCCAGTACTGTCCTGTCCACTGAGTGGCTTTAGCAGAGATTCACTGAAGCTCATATGTGCTGCCTTCCTGCCCCATACATGTCACAGTAGCACAGTGTGTGTTTGTGTCTGTGTCTGTGTCTGTGTCTGTGTCTGTGTGTGTGTGTCTCTCCCTTCCGCAGAGGCTGATTGATGGGTTGTGTGTAATGTGCATGCATCTGTCTGCCTGCCTAACCCGTTTCCTCTCCCCCCTCCCCCTCCCCCTCCCCCAGAGGCTGATCGACAAGTCTCGGGTGACGTGCGTGCGGTGGGTGCCGGGCTCGGAGAGCCTCTTCCTGGTGTCGCACGCCAGCGGCAGCCTGTACCTGTACAACGTGGAGCACAGCTGCGTCTCGGCGCCGCCGCACTACCAGCTGCTGCGGCAGGGCGACGGCTTCGCCGTGCACACCTGCAAGAGCAAGCAGGCGCGCAACCCGCTGCGCCGCTGGACGGTGGGCCAGGGCACGCTCAACGAGTTCGCCTTCTCGCCGGACGGCCGGCACGTGGCGTGCGCCAGCCAGGACGGCTACCTGCGCGTGTTGGGCTTCGACAGCGGCGAGCTGCACGGCGCCATGAAGAGCTACTTCGGCGGCCTGCTGTGCGTGTGCTGGAGCCCCGACGGGCGGTACGTGGTGGCGGGCGGCGAGGACGACCTGGTGACGGTGTGGTCGTTCGGCGAGCGGCGGGTCATCGCGCGCGGCCACGGCCACAAGTCGTGGGTGAGCGTGGTGGCGTTCGACCCGTGCACCACCACCATCGTGGGCGTGGACGGCGACGCGCCGGCCGAGTTCAGCGGCAGCGACGATGACTTCCAGGAGACGCCCGCCCCTGCGGCGGCGGCGGCGGACTTCGGGCGCGAGCGCGCCAACAGCGCCCAGTCGCGCCTCTCCAAGTGCAACTCCACGGACGGCTGCGCCATGAGCGTCTCCTACCGCTTCGGCTCGGTGGGGCAGGACACCCAGCTGTGTCTCTGGGACCTCACCGAGGACATCCTGTTCCCCCACCTGCCCCTGTCCCGCACTCGGACTCACACCAACGTCATGAACGCCACCACCACCGCCACTAATGCCACCACCACTACTAACGCCACCCCGAACGCCAACAGCACGGCGGGCACCAACGGTGGCGGAGACAAGACGCCCGTGCTGTCCCACCCGCAGACGAACTGTCTGTCCGGCGGCTCGCTGCCGCGCTCCAACAGCCTGCCGCACTCCACGGCGCCGCCAGGGGGCAGCACCCCCAACAGCCACCCCAAGGCCAGCAGCATCATGGAGAGCGCGCTGATTGCCACGGGCGTGCACAAGTTCGCCACGCTCACGCTGGCGCACGACTCGCGCAAGGAGCGCCACCACGAGAAGGAGCACCGCAGGAACCACAGCGTGGGCTACGTCGGCAGCAAGAGCAACGACAAGCTCAACCAGCTGAGCGGCTCGCGCTCGGCCACGGGCTCGGCGGGGCCGGGCAGGACTCTGGGCACCACCCTGTGCCCGCACATGGAGGAGGTGCCTGTGCTGGAGCCGCTGGTGTGCAAGAAGATCGCCCACGAGAGGCTCACCGTGCTCATCTTCCTGGACGACTGTCTGGTCACCGCCTGCCAGGAGGGATTCATCTGCACGTGGGCAAGGCCCGGCAAGGTGGTAAGGAGCGCCCCACATAGGGTTGTCTAAAACCTGTGTGTGTGTGTGTTTTCATTTTGCTTTCCACAAATTCTGCGCAAACCAATGTTTAACATGACATGATGAAGTAGTCTAGACATAATTCTGTCACCTGCTGGAGCAATTCCTGTCCCAAACCCAGGCAGACATTTCATAATTATTGAATTCCTTTGAGGGGACTACACTACCCAGGCTGCTGCTGAAGCCACCTGGTGCCAGCCTAGGTCAAGCTCTGAGTGGTGATCGTATTTGACCTCACAGCCCCATATTCCGAGACCATACCAGCACAGTTATTCCCTCTGGGAATATGAAAACTACTTATTAGAAAGGATAAGTGGGTCATCCCATCAGATCATTAATAATCCATTTGTCAGAGGTCACCGACAATGATGCAAACAACAGGCTTGTGCAAAATTCCAGAAGTGAATTGAAACTGGCTCTTAAATTCCAATTAAATTCTTGAATTTCACTCGCATTTCAATTGAGGTAGCAAACAGGAAGCAGAATTGCAATTCGAATTTTGCACGACCCTGGTAAACAATACACTTTTTTTTTTTTTTATGTAGGATTTTTCAACATGTAAATGCAAAGTGATTTACATCAATAGTGTCTAGTTCAACTAGCACCATGAGCAACAAAAGGAATCACTAGCAGTAGTGACTGCAGATGGGAAATTAGCTAGTTACTAAATCTGGTGCACACCTTCTTTCCTCTGTTGGAGAATGCATTTTATAAATGGTCCTGGAAATGTACGCTAACGACTGATGACTCCTTCATTATGACTCGTTCATTATCTTTGAAAGGGAGCGGCAGCTGCAGTGCAGGAGAAGTTGGCTCTGTAGTGGCTCTATCACGAGTCCATTTGCTGACCGTTATTTTCCCCCTTCTCTTCTCTTTTCGCACACAGGGCCTTCTGTCGTCCCAGAACCCCGGCAGCTCTCCGAGCGGGACGGTGGTGTAGGCTGCAGGGGGCGCTGTGCTGCTTAGCTGAGCGGAGCTCCACAGTGCAGGGGGCGCGTCAGACGGACCTGGCCCAGCAGGGGCCCACGGATGCTGGGGTGAGAATCCTCCTCTGCTGGCCACTGCCCAGGACGAGAGTCGGAGTGAGAGCCAGGCGGCTGCATCAGGGCAGAGTGGGCAGAGCCAGTGCTGGAGAAGAGGGCACTGTTGGCAAGCATGCCGGGGCCCGTGTGGATGTGTGAAAGGGCCCCTGGAAGTCCTGCAATGTTCTGTGGATAAGAGGAAGAGGGGAATCTCACCCTTTTTTTTAAGTTCTGTTTTAAAAACCTCCCTCTCAGTTTGGCTGACCCCATTTATTGCCACTACCACTCCATTCTCATTTCTGTTTTTGTTTGTTTGTTTGTTTGTTTGTTCATTCATTCATTATGTCGTCATCATCGTCGTTGTCATCGTCTTCTTCTATAAGGGATACCTGAGGCTGGAAGACTGGGAGAAGAACAATGGACAAAGAGAATTCCTATTTAATTACCCATCCACACAGCATCCTCCAGCATTATTGCACTGTGTGTGTGTGTGTGTGTGTGTGTGTGTGTGAGAGTGTGTGTGTGAGAGTGTGTGTGAGAGAGTGTGTGTGTGAGAGAGTGTGTGTGAGGGTGTGTGTGTGTGTGTGAGAGAGTGTGTGTGTGTGTGTGAGTGAGTCTCACAAAGTTGCTCGGATGGAGCAGAAGTCCCTTAAAGAGTACTGTGCTGGCACTAGGGGACTATAGGAAGGCAGCTTCCTCTGTAAGATGGATCCTGCAATCATAGTTTTTTATTATTATTATAATAATAATTATTATTATTATTAAGATGAAAGGAGATCATGTTTGCACTTAATAGTTTGCAAGAGCAGAGAGGCTTTACAATCTTTGGAGTGTGAAAGGACTCCTTGACAAGGTTGTTTAAAGTATAAATAGATGTAAGAAATCTTTCTACCTATGGAACATTTATTTTAATATTGTGTCAGATAAAGAGATGGTCTGTATTATATATGTACATATTGTAAGTCAAGGATTTATGGGGTGAAATCATTATTATAATAGATAGGTCTTCAAAAATAGTGAAATTTCTAATGCAGAATGTATATGATTACACACATATAATAATATTAAAATAATCTTGAATACAATTCAACATACTGTACATGCTTCTTGTTTCCATTACCACAAATGATCCACATCAGTAAGAGTTAATCAAAAATGTCTGCAACATCTGCAGTTACATCAGTGGATGTTTGAGCCAACAGATCATCCACTGCAGGACCCCTGTTTGAGTGCGTCAAAAGAACTGAAGAACGGCCCCAGCCGTGGCACAACTGGCTGGGGCACCTGCACCGTACGCCGGCAACCCGGGTTCGATTCCCCGTGGTCCTTTCCAGATCCCACCCCGACTCTCTCTCCCACTCGTTTCCTGTCATTCTCTACTGTCCTGTAAATTAAAGGCATAAAAGGCCAAAAAATAAACTGAAAAAAAGAACTGAAGAACGAACACAATAAAATAAAAGGTGTTAAAACCCTACACTTTAATCTCCATGACCTCATCACACGTCTCTCCAAACTCAGAAGGGACATTTCTGTTTATCTGATCATTTCATGATGCTCTGATGTTTTTTCACCCTCCATCACCAAGGGTCATTGGCTTTCTCACTAGGATACAGTGCAACCGGAAGTTTTCAGATCCTTTCAGGTTTTCATCATTTTGTTATGTTTCAGGCTCATCTTAAAATAGATTCAATTATTTGGTTACACTTTACTTGACAGTATCGAAAAGAGTGACATGACACTGTCATGAATGTGTCATAAACAAGTCAGAGTTAGAGGTTAGGGCTAGGGTTTATGTGTTATGACAGTGTCATGTTACTCTTATGTCGATACTGTCAAGTAGTGTGTTACCAATGCTTACCAATAATTTTTTCCCTCATCAATCCACACACAATACTCTAACACTCCACAAAAAAGCAGGTATTTGGAGTGTTTTGTAAATTTATAATAAATCAAAGACTGAAATATTCCATTTACATAAGTATTCAGACCCTTTGTTATGACACTTGCCATTGAGCTCTGGTGCATCCTACTTCTATCAATGGTCCTTGAGATGCTTCTACAACTTGATTGGAGTCCACCTGTGCCTAAATAAATTCATTGGACATTATTAAGTGAGGCACACATCTCTTTATATAAGGTCTCACAGTTGATGGTGTATGTCAGAGTGAAAACCAAGCTATGAGATTGAGAGAATTGTCCATAGGACAAACACCAACGCATCACTGCACCAATCAGGCCATTTAAGAGTGGACAGAAAGCCATTTTTTGCCGGGAGTTTCCCAAAAAGCACCTGGAGTATTGTGTGTAGATTGATGAGGGGAAAACATGAATTAAATCCATTTTAAACATGAAACAGCAAAATGTGGAAAACTTGAAAGGGTCTGAAAACTTTCCGGTTGCACTGTATGTCCACTACACACCTTACTGGGGCACGAGATATTCCTCAGATTATAATCTGGATCTGCCTGCAGCATTTATGCCGCTTTTAATTTTAGGTCATGTGTGTATGGGATTAGAATCTTGGACCTTACCTTTAATTTCGTGACACTTGTCATCTCTTGGTAATTCTTTTCAACAGCTTCAGATGGTCCACAGTAGAGACACAGACACACACAGATACATACAGTTGTGCAGACTTTGTCAAATGTGTCCCATTCTTTTAAGAAGATTAGGCAAAACACACAACTATAAGGAATCACAGAATAGTGCAGTCATTAATAAAACAGCAATAAAGAAAATAATGAGATGATCCCCATACAAAGGTTTGCATACAATTACCGGTAGTTCTTAATACTGTGTATTGCCCCCTTTAGCCGGCTTGCAGTCTTTTGCAATAGTGAATGAGTACCTTTGTTTTCTCAGAGGGCAGAGATGGCTATTCTTCTTTACATAAAAACTCAAATTTGGTCACTCCAAATGACTTTGTTCCAGAAGTTCTGAGGCTTGCGTATGTGCTATTATGTGGCATTAGTGCAGTAATGACGATTTTTTTCTGACAACCCAACCGTGCAGACCATTTTGGTTAGAGTTGGAGTGTGGATCATGAAAAAGCCGCATCACTTTCTTGCAGTGAAGCCTGTATTTCAGCTGAAGTAGCTTGACTGTGTTTAAATCTTTGTCGGTTTGCCTGACCATGGCTTGGCATTAACCGAACCACTTATTTTCAACCTCTTTATCAGACTTTGAACACTACCAACTGACATTTTCAAATCTTTATTTCTTTTTATATCCTTTTCCTGATTTATACAGTTACTGTTATACAAGTACTTTTTCTTGCAAATCTTTTGATAGCTCTTTTGCTTCCCCCATTTCCCCTTAATAGCCAGCAACGTCAGTGCAGCTCTGGGTGAAATGTGCAGATATGCACTTTTGTGTATATCATCAGGCCAAATATTCAAGGGTATGTTATATTTTGAAAAGAACCATTTGCATGATTTGAGTCGTCATTATTTAAAAAGGGCTCACACAATTGTGTGATAATGAATGACTACACCTGACCACTATCCCTAAATAAAAGAAAGATTTTCTGCATGATCACTCATATTTTCACAAATTCTGCCAGGGTATGTACACTTAGGAGCATGGTGTGTGGAGGTGTGGCCCAGTGGCCTAATGGATAAGGCATCAGCCTCCGGCGCTGGGGATTGTGGGTTCAAGTCCTACCTGGGTTGCAAAGTGACTTGCAGAAACATCTTTAAGGTGATGCCAGAGAGTTTGTGGCTCATTGATTTGTCATCATTGATTTGGACCCAGAGAAAACAGGTGATACTCCCATAGGAAATCGGGGAATAAGATGGCAGGGCTTTTCCATGCCAGTTTCTGGGTTATGGAGACGGTAAATTTCAAAAACTGCCAGTCACTTGGTCAGTAGCCAATGAGTTACTAGATCCCGCCCTCCAACATCCGGAAACAAATCCTGCCCTCCTGCTGTCTGTGTCATACCGCACAAGTATTTTGGAACTATTGAGGCATACATGAACCACATGACCGCGTGGTGGCGACATCAAAGAGTGTCACAACTCTCTCTCTCTCTCTATGGCTCTGATTGGACCAAGCTTGCATTGTCTGGTGGCTAGTGTATTGTGCTTCTGAGGATCTGGGATCCTCAGACATGCTGGGTCACTGGAAATTACAGACTACATTACTGATTTAGGGAGGAACAGTGGCTGAACTGCTTGTGTTGAGACAGGATGGATCCTGAATTGACTTCAGCTTATTTGAAATATAGGCCAAATTTCAGCTGACCTGATTGAACTTATTCAGTGGAGGGAATACTTCTGATATGCACACTAAGTAACAGCCAACCAGCAAAAGGTCCAGATACAATTTGAACATCATATTAATTGATAGCTGAAAAATGTAACCACTAAAGTTTTCTGTCAAACAGATTTGCCCACTCCAACACAAATTTGTAAATACCGTATATGCTATAAATGTTCAAATATACAATAAAAAGTCTAAGATTTATCAATAACCAGTTGAAACATGAAGCCATGAAACACTTGTTTTATCCATCAGCAGATATAGATTTAATACAAACAAACAACAAAAAAACAACATTACTAATGATGTTTCAAAGGTGTAGGTCTTGTGAAACAAAGCACTTCATGAAACTACCCCAATATTTTCTTTTTTGAAGCAGATGTACCATACTGATGATGTGTCCCGAAATTGAACATCTTTCCCACGTCTGAAATACAGCGTTCACGCCACGCCACAATGTCCAGGTAGTCCAGGTAGTGCAATATTGATGAGTGATGAGAACTTGGTGAGATGAGGCCAAGGGGGTCGATTATCTGTTCTTCAGAGGAAGTAGTTGTGTGTCACCTTGCTGTACAATATCAGAGAATAAGATTCAGACAGGAGAAAGATTCAACAGAAGATTGGTGTTCCCTCAGTCTTCCACCGGTCTGGCCATGGTGGTCATTGCTCTCTTAGACGAGTGTGTGCTTATCCATTTTTACAAAACGCCAATGAAGACACACCGCTGCTGGCTGCATTTGTTTGAGTACATCATCAATGCTTCTCAACAGAGACAGACGCCTTTTTAACCTCAAAATAGGTCATGTGTTCACGTGTAGATCAGCAATCATTTTTTGAGGGAGGTGCAACTTATACAATTAGTTTTTTTTTTTTCAACTGATATTTTCTGAACTCCTAGTACACATGAAGTGCCACTCAAGGACTTCCTACTCATATCACTACTGAACTCAGGGTGAGTCCATACCCAGTGACGAAACAAGTTGTCCAAAATGCATGATTTGGAGACCCCACCCATTTCTCAGAGCACAGAGGACAACCATGCAAGTGAGTCATTATCTCTTTATTGTAGCCTTTGCGTAATACTCTGCATTCACAAACCGATGCACATACGCATCTAACCCTCAAAAAACACATTTCACAACACTGAAGCCTAATAAAACTTTACAAATAAAAAAACACACACAACCATATATATTTGTGTATACATACAGTATATATATATATATGTAAAAAAGATCAACGTATTCTTTCAAAAACACAGATTTTAGCACCAACATGAATGGTCTGTGTTGTAGTTTGGCGAATGAAGTCGAGCTTCTCAGAAACAATGTGGCGTTGACACATTTCCTCATCATATATAAAAGCATATTTCATATTATCATATTTTATGTACAAATGTCCCTAAAATCACAAAACAAAAAACAGGACAAACACACAGAAGCGCACACAAAGCAATGATATTTCTACGGATACGCCCTCAGAAACTTAACAGAGATCTCAGGTGTGAGATGTCTTGAAATTGACACATTTTGTTTACTGTCAAACAACGCTTCAAATGATGCTTCATTTCCAAGCAACAGATCTGTAGGGCTATGAGGGAGAAGTAAAAAACAAAAACACAATTATATGAGCAGAACTGGTGTGTCTGTGTTGCTTGTGTCTCTTCCAAAGCTTTCATTGGTAGCTAGCAGGCTAAACAGATTAGCCAAAACTGCTAGCGTTGCTACTGTACCAAACTAACTACTGCTGTCAACTGTACCAAACAAATGGAGTGAAACTAAGGACTTGAAGATTATATTTCCTCTGACCAACACACAAATATGCTCCGTCAAATCAACTCTAATGCTCCAAGAACCACATACGATAGCATCACAACCTAGGGTTTGGTAGTTTTAGCCTTTTTATGAGGTTTACTGGGAATTCAATATTTTAGAAAAGGAACTGAACTGAAAAATCACAATTTGATCTGATTCGGAATGAGCTGATTCAGCCATGTGCAATATCATAAGGATCTGAATTTATTATTTATTATTATTATTTTGGAGACGTTTGGCAGGCGTCTGTTTGCAGTGTTTGGGTGTGTGTGTGTGTGTGTGTGTGTGTGTGTGTGTGTGTGTGTGTGTGTAGTTTAGCAGTTCAGACAAAAGTGCATGGCAGCACACTACACTGCTGTTAACAGGCAAACTTAACAAGCTTGAGTAAGACAGGATGAACAAAGCCATTCAATGTGGTGGAGGAAAAACCTGAAGCTTCATACACAGAAGAGGGAGAAAGGTAAACCATGTTATTCCATTACCATGCTTCTAAAGTCATATGGTATTTACAAGTCTGTGTGTGTGTAGAAAGGCTGCGTCTGTTTGTTTGTTTCATCAGCCTAGTGATCCCTATTCTAGCCAAGCCTGTCCTTTTGTTATGCCCTCTGACGGGAGCAAAAATAACACCGATTTCAGCCATTTCTTCTAATAACAAAAACTTTCACGCATGGGGATTTGTGTTCTTCGCTCCATGGTAACAAAGAGAAGCATGGCTGGTGAGGCAAGATTGTCCTGAAGGTTGCCCAGCTGAATGAGGTGTGTGTGTGTGTGTGTGTGTGTGTGAGTGAGTGAGTGAGTGAGTGAGTGAGTGAGAAAGAGAGAGAGAGGTTTCAAAAAAAAAAAAATTGAATTGTGCCATTTTGTTTTTCAAGCTATACTTTCCAAATAAGGAAAACTTATATAATCAAACAAATGAAACCAGATGCCAAATCCAGACCACTACACAAACACTATGTGCTCAGCACATTAATAACTGTCAAGCGCACGCACGCACACACGCGTTGCACACACACACACACACACACACAAACACACACACACACACACACACACACACACACACTACTATATACATATATATGTTGTCATGTTTGGTAGTTTCTAAACAGAACTACATCTGATCTTGAGGGGATTCCTATGGGTAATGATGAGCTCCATGACACAGCCAAGAATCAAAATATACAGCTAATTAATGCTACTTCTACTGGCCATAGCATCACCTAAATATTTGTAGTGTACTAGAGAAGCTAGAGAATTCAGCTATGAATACATCTGTGTGTGTGTGTGAATGAGTGTAACTATACAGTCAGGAGATGGTGTTGTGCAGCATTGAACTGTAGTACCTAAGGGTGGCCACAGGGTGGCAGTACAGCATTGAAGGAAAATAAAATCTAAAGGGAATGGCGTTGGGAGAAACAATGCACTACATTCAGTCTCTCGCTCTCATTCTCACACTCTCACACACACACACACACACACACACACACACACACACACACACACACACACACACACACTTCCTTCGCTACACTAATAAAGCTGCCAGAATAACAGGAGGGGGTACAGTGCTGTGTCGTGAGTGAAGCTCACTTCCGGGCATCTGTACCTACATGTATGGACAGACACTAGCAGCTATCCACAGACGCTAGCAGCTATCCACAGACGCTAGCACCTATCCACAGACGCTAGCACCTATCCACAGACGTTCATGCCTATCGACAGACGCTAGCACATATGGACAGACACTAGCACCTATGGACAGACGCTAGCACCTATCCACAGACACTAGCACCTATGCACAGACGTTCACGCCTATCAACAGACGCTAGCACCTAGCACTTTTTGCCTCCTTGCTTGAGTTCAAGTGCGGTGTGGGACTGTGCACAAATGCAACAATTCACAATGACCCCCATCAAAATATGACAAATTACAAAAGTAAAAAAAAACAACAACAAAAAAACAAAAACAAATCTTAACCGCTGGATATGCAAAAGTGTAGGCAGAGTCCATTTACAGAAAGAAAAAATGCTTGTGAAAAAAATGAAAAAAATGTGTGTGCCAGTCTATGTCAAAGTGTGTCTGTGTATGTGAGTGTATGCACATCTGTGATTGGTCAGAACTTGTTTTGCTTCAGCTTGTCGATATGGTAACAGAGCTTGAGAGCAGGCCCTAGCTTCAGGCCCAGGTACTTCATGATCATATCACTCTTCAGTAGCAGCAGGGCATCGCCGTCAATCTCCTGCTCACACACACACACACATACACACAAACACACTATTAGTACACACACAACTCAAACACATTATCATGAGAGCATGTGTGTAGTGTGAAAGCATACATGATTATGTTTGTGTGTGTGTGTGTGTGTGTGTGTGTGTGTGTGTGTGTGTGTGTGTGTGTTGTGTGTGTGTGTGTGTGTGTGTGTGTGTGTGTGTGTGTGTGTGTGTCTGTGAGTGCTGTACTCACGTGCTTTCTGAACACCTCCGCGTGCGGGCCCAGGGCGTGTGGGTCAGCGTCTTTGACGAACCACACCACCTCCTCCACTGTCCAGCTGGATGGGTCTTTACTGGGGGGCGGCCTGGACTCACACGCCTCGGGCACGGGACTGTAGGCTGGGGAGTGGACAAAACAATCTGTTATTACAAGGATATACATACAACCACACAAGCACACACACCCATGCACAAGCACAAACATACACACTCATTGCTCACATACACTCACGCTTAAACACACTCACATTCACACACCCACACACACACTTACTGTATGCACTCACGTGCATACACATACAAAACACACACACACACACACACACACACACACACACACACTCATGCGTGCACACACACAATCACACTCAACACACACACACACACACACACACACACATACTTTCAGCCTTGTAACATCTGCAATAAAACATTTGTCTGGTGTCAAAGTCAGTGTTAGACATTTGCATATAGTGGTTCTGAAATGACTCATTTACATAAAACAATTGGAAACCAAATATAGCTGCAAGCAGCAATGAGGGGGCCAAGCAGGCAGTTCAGCAGTCCAGAAGTCCAGATTTGCCATGCAACTCAATGCCGTGGCATCAGGCATATAGCATTAAGCAGTCACAACAAGTTCCATGTCAAACAACCCAAGATTGGCTGAGTTACAAGGTCAAGTTTCACATCAAAACATAACTGATTTTGTGTGGCTGAACCAGGGCTGAGTGTCGCAGCCCCCTCACCCAGCCAACCCACCACCGCCGCAATCGCCCTGCCCATCCCACCCGCCCCACCCTTGCATACGCATTAGAATTAACTGGATGGAACTCGCTGTCAACAGTTTCACATCAAAAATAAAAGATCAATTGAGATATGATCATGCTTGCTGTGATTTCAATGCCCCAATAGAGGTCAAAGGTCACCAAATTATTTGTGCATCATCAGACGGTTCTATGGGCTGCCATTGACCTCCATTGCAGAATAATGCAGCAACTACAGGCCAAAATACAATTTTGCCAATTACAGAGCCCCCTAAAGGTCAAAGGTCACCAAATTTCTTGAGCGTCCTCCTGGTGGGTCCTGAGGACCATGTACTAAGTTTGGTTTTGATACATGAAAGCGTTGCTGAGATATGAGCTCACTTCCTGTTTGGCGGCTTCGCCGCAAATTTCGATTGGCTCTTACAGGCGAACGCTTCTGTCAATTGTTCCAGAAAAAAATACACTGATAAGGCATGGTCTGAAGATGGTCTCTGCCAATTTTGGTGAGGATCAGCTGAAATTTGTGACTTGCGAATACTTATTCATGTTTTTGATTAAATCCAATATGGCGACCAAATCAATTACGATGACATCACAAGTTGGCTTGTGTCGGCCTAAGGACCTCCAACAGTATTATCAGACACCACTAGTGCGTTTTAAATCTAAGCACAACAGCAGCTACAGGCCAAAAGGCATGTTTCTTAATTACAGCGCCCCCTAGAGGTCAAAGGTCACAAAATTTCTTGAGCTTCCCCCTGATGGGGTCCTGAGTCCATATACTAAGTTTGGTTATGATAGATGAATGGGTTGCTGAGATATGAGCTCACTTCCTGTTTGGCGGCTTCGCCGCAAATTTCGATTGGCTGTTACGAGCAAACAGTTTTAGTTCCGAAGACAAAAATTGATAACTTTTGTGCGGATTGGTCTGAAGATCATATGTATTAAGTTTCGTTAAAATCGGACAAACTATGTGAGGCGTGAAACTTTAGTTTCACTTTCGATAAAATCCAATATGGCGGAAAATCCATCATGGCGGAAAATGACGTCATAGGGTGCGTTGAACTCGGCTTGAACCAAGGATTCCAACGATACCGCATTTGTGACAATCGGGTCAACAGGTCAAAAGTTATGTGCGTAAACGCACGTCCAACTTTGGCCTGTTGGTGGCGCTAGAGTGCTGGAGATGCTGACATGAAACTTGGTGACATGAATCTTGGGACTGTCCCCAATCAGTGTGCCAAATTTCACAACTTTTTACCAGACGGTTCTATGGGCTGCCATAGACTCCCATGGCGGAAGAAAGTTGCATAATAATAAGAAAAGATAGAAACACAATGGGTGCCTTCGCAGCTTCGCTGCTTGGCCCCCAAATATAGCTGCAAGCAGCAATGAGGGGGCCAAGCAGAGGTTCAGCAGGCCAGATTAACCATGTAAGTCAATGCCGTTGCATCAGACATATAGCCTTAAGCAGTCACAGCAAGTTCCATGCCATACAACCCAAGATTGGCTGAGTTACAAGGTCAAGTTTCACATCAAAACATAACTGATTTTGTGGGGCTGAACCAGGGCTGAGTGTCGCCGCCCCCTCACCCAGCCAGCCCACCGCCGCAATCGCCCCTGCCCATCCCACCCCGTCCCACCCTTGCACGCACACATTAGAATGAACTAGATGGAACTTGCTGTCATCAGTTTCACATCAAAAAAAAAGATTGACTGAGATATGATCACACTTGCTGTGATTTAAACACAGAGGTCAAAATTTACGTCATAGGGGTGTGTTGAACTCGGCAGCCCAAAGGATTCCAATGATACCTCATTTTTGACAATCGGGTCAAGGGGTCAAAAGTTACATGCATGAGCATAAGTCCAACTTTGGCCTGTTGGTGGCTAGAGTGCTGGAGATGCTGACATGAAACTTGGTGAAATGAATTATTGGGACTGTCCCCAATTAGTGTGCAAAATTGTATAACTTTTTACCAGGCGGTTCTATGGGCTGCCATTGACTTCCATGGCGGAAGAAAGTTGCATAATAATAAGAAAAGATAGAAACACAATGGGTGCCTTAGCGGCTAAGCTGCTTGGCTAAATATAGCTGCAAGCAGCAATGGGGGGGCCAAGCAGAGGGTTCAGCAGAGCCAGATTAACCATGTAAGTCAATGCCGTTGCATCAGACATATAGCCTTAAGCAGTCACAGCAAGTTCCATGCCATACAACCCAAGATTGGCTGAGTTACAAAGGTCAAAGTTTCACATCAAAACATAACTGATTTTGTGGGGCTGAACCAGGGCTGAGTGTGTAGCCCCTCACCCAGCCAGCCCACCGCGCCAATGGCCCCTGCCCATCCCACCCGTCCCACCCTTGCCGCACACATTAGAATGAACTAGATGGAACTTGCTGTCATCAGTTTCATCAAAATAAAAGATTGACTGAGATATGATCACACTTGCTGTGATTTTAAACACAGAGGTCAAAAATTTCGTCATAGGGTGTGTTGAACTTCGGCTTGGCCCAAGGATTCCAATGATACCTCATTTTTGACAATCGGGTCAAGGGGTCAGAAGTTACATGCATGAACGCAAGTCCAACTTTGGCCTGTTGGTGGCTAAACGCTTGAGGTGCCAGCATGAAACTTGGTGAAATGAATTATTGGACTGTCCCCAATTAGTGTGCAAATTGTATAACTTTTACCAGGCGGTTCTATAGGCTGCCATTGACTTCCATTGCAAAATAATGCGCATCAACTACTGGCCAAAAATGCATTTTGTCAATTCACGGAGCCCCTAGAGGTCAAATGTCACCAAATTTCTTGAGCGTCCTCCCGATGTGGTCTGAGGTCCATGTACTAAGTTTGGTTTTGATACATGAAAGCGTTGCTGAGATATGAAATCACTTCCTGTTTGGCGGCTTTGCCGCAAATTTTGATTGGCTGGTACAGGTCAATGCTTCTGTCAACTGTTCCAGAAAGCAATGCACTCATCAGGCATGGTCTGAAGATGGTCTCTGCCAATTTTGGTGAAGAACAGATGAAATTTGTGACCTCGCGAAAAACTTATGCGTGTTTTGATTAAATCCAATATGGCGGCGAATCAATTCACGATGACATCACAAGTTGGCTTGGGTCGGCCTAAGGACCTCCAACAGTATTACCAGACACCACTAGTGCGTTTTAATTCTAAGCACAACTGCAGCTACAGGCCAAAAAGCATGTTTCTTAATTACAGCGCCCCCTAGAGGTCAAAGGTCACCAAATTTCTTAAGTGTTCTCCTGATGGGGTCATAAGTCTACCTACCAAGTTTGGTTTTGATAACTGCAAGGGTTGCTGAGATATGAGCTCACTTCCTGTTTGGCAGCTTCGCCGCAAATTTCGATAGGCTGTTATGGGAGAACGGTAATAGTTCCGAAGACGAAAAGCGCGAGCTGAATGAGGCTTGGTCTGAGGATGATCTGTGTCAAATTTGGTGGGAATCAGAGAAAATATGTGACCCCTGATACATTTTAAGTGTTTTTGATTAAATCCAAAATGGTGGAAAATCCACCATGGCGGAAAATGACGTCATAGGGTGCGTTGAACTCGGCTTGGTCCAAGGATTCCAACGATACTTCATTTTTGATAATCGGCCATACGGGTCAAAAGTTACGTGCGTGAACGCACGTCCAATTTTGACCTATTGGTGGCGCTAGAGTGCTTGAGGTGCCATCATGAAACTTGGTGACATTAATCACGGGACTGTCCCTAATCAGTGTGCCAAATTTCACAACTTTTCACCAGACGGTTCTATGGGCTGCCATTGACTTCCATTGGCGGAAGCGTAATAATAAGAAGAAAAGGTAGAAACACAATGGGTGCCTTCGCAGCTTCGCTGCTTGGCCCCCAATAATCTGGCACAGCTTTACTAGTAGTGGCTGATCTTTGAAGTAATAATCTGAAGTAATAAACGTGTTCATGACGTGTTATGCCAGTGTCAGGAAGCAAAGTTCAAATGAAGTGTTTGGGCCAGAACATGCTAGGGATATAAAGATGTCTTACTGAGACAGAACATGCTAGGGATATAAAGATGTCTTACTGACCAAAAGTAATACAAGTTTTCTGCTCATACTGCCCTCCCCAATTCACTTCCTACTTCCTGTGTGCTGGGCTCACCACTTCTGTTTCCTTCCTGGAAGCTGCCGGGGCTGGACGCCTGTCGGCACACACCCCCAGAGTAGGCGGGGCCAGATCGGAACCCGTAGGCCGGTTTGGGCGGGTATGGCGACGTCATCGCCCCGAAGGCCGAGTCGCTGGGGTCCACCGAGTACCTCTTGCTGGAGTCCAGGCCGTCGCCGTGGTAATCCTCACGCATGGGAGAGTCCGCTTGGGGGAAAATCACAAGATAATGTGGGTGAAGTCAGAAGTGATGTAAAAAAGTTAGGAATTCAACCCACCTGAATTGCTGACATGTAGATATATAATGTGAACAGAACGGTGAAAAAAAAACTAAAAAAAACTTAAACCTATATACTGCATCCCATCATCAACTTCTAAGTGTTAGGCATCATCAACTTCTAAGTTAGCCACATTTGGTCTAATCCAAAGCTAAAAGCTTTTCTAAATAGGCATCTTTATTGAAGTGTTTTTTTTTCTGGGAATTCACACCGTAGGCAAGACCTAGGCGTGAGTAAAGTGTAAATGAATCAATTCACACTGCCCCCATCTCTGACAATGTGTTTTAACTGTGTGAGTTTTTGTGTGCTTCACATATGTGCTAAATTAATAGTGAAGCACCAAAATGTGATTTAGTCGGACGGAATATGCGCATAAATCCACACAAGTCGACCAGTGTGAATACCTACATTTATTTATAATAGCTACGTTGATTCTAAAGTAATTCTGTCTCTAACAATAGGCGGACGTCAGACGAGCACCTGAAAAATGCTTCAAAAACGTTTCTGATGTAAACTGGTCACAAGTCCAGGTCGAGGCTTAATCCATGTACACACACACACACCTCAAGCCCAGGCCGAGGCTTAATCCATGTACACACACACACACACCTCAAACCCAGGCCGAGGCTTAATCCATATAAGGGATACCAGCCCATCAGGTTGTAGTCTTCTCTTATCAACAATTACTTTAGCTTTGCATCCTAACACCCACCAATGACCACATCACTTTTGTTAATCAACTGCTACTCTCATTCATCAGATTATTTACATGCGCTTGTTGATGTAAGTTTAGATGTTGCCTTTGGGATTTGGTGTTCTCGTTTCCCTGTTGTCCATGTTCTGCTGCTCCATGTGAGAGCTGCAGCATTTCCCCCAGTAGGGGTGTAGAGGTCCACAGATTCCTACCGAACCGTTTAGGTACTGGACGTTAGGTTCAATACAGAAGTGTACCGAATGTACCAAATCCAGTCTTTAACAGTAATCAACAGTATACCTTTTTGCCTGCAGACCATGTTTCAAATGCGAGTTCCCACACAAACATAATTAAGTGTCGGATCGTATGTCAGTTTAGTCAATTAAAGTCAAAAACATTTGACACCTTTTCAAAATACTATTCCCGTTGCACATCACCAATATTGTCAATGCATTTTAGGTTAGCAGTACAGGCTTACTGTACCGAATATTTACCGAACTGTGACTTCAAAACTGAGGTACACACCAAACTGATTTCTGTGTACCGTTACACTCCTATCCCCCAGTCAAATAAAACACGCCTTAACATAGAGACTCAAGGGGCACATCACTAAAAGCAATCAAGCATCATGGCCACTCAAAAATGAACCAGACAGAAACACTGCCACCAATCAGAGGAGCAGGTATTTCATTGGCTAAATGGAAATATTAATTCTTTATCTATTACTATGGCAACACCAGTGTTTAGTTATTCTGTGTGCTGACGGGACTGTTGCAGATGAGAAACACTGAAAGAGGAAGACACACACACACACACACACACACACACACACACACACACACATACACACACACACACACACACAGACACACAGTAATTTACACACATGCAGGGTGTGAGGTTAACACACAGGAGGGGAGTGCATTAGCTCTAGGTATATGTATCATACACTGCACTTAAGGCAAGCCAGAAAAACAGTAAAGGCACACACACACACACACACACACACACACACACACACACACACACCACAGGACTTCAAATGGTGCAGGTTCTCCACTTACTGGCCTTGGGCTGCCCATCAGCCAGCTTGTCGTTGTGGAAGGAGAGGGATGATGATGAGGAGGAGGAGGACAGCGAGGAAGACGCTGACGAGGACGGCGGAATGGGTTGCTCGCTGAACAGGTTCTCGCAGAGGAGGCTACGGCAGAGCTTCTTCAGGAAGCGCAGCACATACCCCACGCTGTTCACCACCGGCAGGCTCAACAGGTGCTGCTTACCGTCAAAGGTGGCTACGCCAGCACACACACACACACACACACGCATGCACACACAAACGCGCGCACACACACACACACACACACACACACACACACATACAGAAAAAATGTGAAAATGTGTACATTTGCATGCTTTATTTCCTCAATAGGTATATAGATGTCTTTACATATGCATTACATATAAGCAGCCTATAAGTTTAAGTGTGTACGTGTGCATATTTGCACAATAATTGATGGCGGACCAGGGTTTATGTCTGTCTGTTTTCTGCTGGTTTGCGCTATGTGTGTGTCTATGTGTGTGTCTGTGTGTGTGTCTGTGTGTGTCTGTGTGTGTGTGTGTACCTGAGATCTTCTCTCCTCCATAGCCCTGTGTCAGCAGGGTGAACACAGTCTTCTGCTGGTATGCGCTGTCTATGCAGCCCTGGACAGCCTGCTGGAGCACCACAGAGGGACGAGCCGGACCCAGGTGGTCCGGTAGCTGCAGGACCTTCTGCCGGTCCAGATTTGGCCCGGTGTTCACGTGCTTATTCACGTAGATACACACTACAGGGAGAGAGAGAGAGAGAGAGAGAGAGAGAGTTGCATTACAGTGGAAACACATAATCTGTGGATGTTCTTCAGAAAAACAAGAGTTTCATTCAGTCTATGACTTTCTTTTTCGTAATCCAGGAGAGTTTACAAAGCATTTTCAGGTTTCAGAAGTGTTGAAATTGTTGTAATATTAACAATGCCAATACAAATCAACAGAATGGGGGATTAACCTATGAATCATACAATAGTTAGGTCCAGTCAAAACATAATGTATACAGTCTATGAGTCAAACAACTGACTTGTGATTGGATGAAGAGGACATCCTGACCCAAGCCTAATGGACTCTTCATCATCACTAGTCATCACTCAACATTTGATATACTATTGCACTGAACTCTACAACGTCCATAGGCAGGGATCACATTGACAAGTGGCAAGCGGAAGACTTCCTATTGTTCGCTATGGTTTGGCAGTGGAACAGCTGCTGCGGCAGTGTTAGCGCTAAGGCTAACAATTTGAGCGTTGGCTCAACTTTAAAAGTAACACAAGGTTCATCAATTGTCAGTTTAGGCAGTTCTGTAGACCGCTCATGCAACTTAGGAATGAAATAGAACTTTAAATTATTATGGTCTGCTGCCGC
The DNA here is from genome assembly GCF_017589495.1 of Alosa alosa. NCBI lineage: Eukaryota > Metazoa > Chordata > Actinopteri > Clupeiformes > Clupeidae > Alosa > Alosa alosa. Next base: position 5,628,555 of record NC_063196.1, read on the forward strand.
TTTGTTACTCCCAATGTGACCCCCCTTATTCTGTTTAACTGAAGCCAGACAGCAGATTGCCAGGCAGTGTTTTTTTTTATATATACACATTTGACTGTTGTGGATGGCGAGGGGGGTGGAGGGGGGGGAATGAACATTTAACTGAGCGTACAAATGAACATGTACAAATGAACATAGCCTCTGTGACTCAACTTGGCTGCAGGGGGAATGGATTTGTTGCTTGGTGACGCCTGATGCTGAACAGTCCTATTTTTTTTGGAGCAGAGAGTGAATCATCAAAATCAAAATAAACAAAAAACTACGCTAACATTCTGGTGACAAAGTCAGTGAGCTGATACACAGGTGTTGTGCAAAAGCACTAATGTCTCATTTTTTTAAAGACAGGATTAGGAACGATACAGAGAGAAAGAAAGGGGGATGAGGAAACAGAGAAGAGGGAGAGATAGAGGGGAAGGAGGGACAGTAAGAAACAGAGGAGAAATGAGCGTAGCACAGAAATGAAAAGTGGCAGAGAGGAGGATAAAGATTAAAAAGGACACAGACTTCTGTAACAAGAGCAAAGATTTGACATCAGAGGAACAAAAACTATTTACTGTCTGTATTTACTATTTACTATTGTTACTGTATTTACTATTTAAACCAAACAAAAACACACGAGTGGCCACCAGTGAAATATGGCGACAGACACACAAGCATGGCTTCATGCCTTGACCCCAACTTGACCTTCCGCATTGGAGGAAAGGTCATGACCTCCGAGAGCTTAGCAACCACTCCAGTGCAGCTAGTCACATGGCCCTGTGGCTGAGTCTCTGGTGATAAACTGCAGAACAAGAACTCCCACGAGCAACTGCAGGACAATTCAGCACTATCTTATCGGCCACGGCAACTCACATGCCAGATTGTTTGCATAACTGACACGCACAAAAACGTACCCACACACACACACACACACAGACGCAGACGCACACACATAAATCGCACAGCTGTCAGACGGTGTCGGAAATCAATGGTGGTCTTTGATGAGAGAGCAAGTGTGAGAGAAAGAGAGATAAGACCAGATAAGACACAAGACAGGAAATGGACAGAGTGAATGAATGAGTGTGTAAATGGGCCTTCTGGACACTTTCAGTCTACAGAGGCAGCAGGGAGAGAGAGAAGAGAGGAGTGTGAGAGAGGAAGAGAGAGAGAGAGAGATAGAGAGAGGGAAAGTGACAAATAAGAGAGAGAAGGAAGGAAAGGAGAGAAATAAAGAGAAAGCAAAGGAGTGAGTGAGATAGAAAAGGGGAAGAGAGGGAAAAAGAACAGGGGAGGGGAAAGAGAGAGCAAAGGAGGGAAAGAGTGTTTGATTAAGATGGAAAGAAAGAAAAGCAGTAAGAGGAGGAAAAAACCAGGGGCCGGTTCCCCGATAACGCTCACTCTTAGCGCGCTAAGAAGACTCAAAAGATTTATCTTACCAAAGTTGTTTATGTTTCTAAGGGTCTGTCCACACGGAGACGCTTTTTAGGTTAAACGCAGAGGTTTTGCTTCGTCAAATTGTGAATTTCGAGAGCACACTTGGCAATCGACTCCTACGGACTTTCCCTTAAAGATGGCAGCAAAGATGGCAACATTTCCGGAAAGGTACTGGCTTGATGAAATTCATTCTGGACTCTCTATCCGACCACATAAAGACCTCGGGATACTTCGGTTTGGCTTTAGGGACCCTCTACTCACTACCACGTAAGTGTAATGTTGTTTGGAACTGTAGAAGAGGTATAAAAATAGTGTTTTGTAGCGGCAAAATAATATGCCCTGGTCACTTACACACTAACGAGTTTTGACTAAAAACGGTAAAATCGAACTTTCTCAAAACACATCCAAATGACATGATTTTGATGTCAACTCAACGTATGTACTCCCAATCATCCGTAAATTGATCTAAAGTGCATTTTACTCCGGATAATTCCTTTAACACGCTGCCTCTTACGTTCGACGTTACAAAGGTGCTGTCCCAAGTGAAGGTGCTGAATTAGTTGACATCGATTGCTCAGGAATCGATTTTCTACTTCATGTGAAGGTGCATGGCGGCGTTAAGAAACACAACACGTTCCTCATGAAACATTCCTCAAATTATTCCAGTAAGATTTATTTTAACATAGTTCAAGTAATCAGTAAAATATAAACTATTAACTAAATTATCAAATTGTCAGTAATATGTTCACACGATATGTTGTGACTCGTAGACTAACCGGGTAGGCCTATCCCTCGCTAATCATACATCCACCCTCCTTATCCCGTTGTGCCACTTGTCTTCTTGACATGGGTTTAACAACTTCTTAAAATTATGTAATACACTTTTATATTAATGGTAAGGTACCTTACAATTATAATTTATTAGCAAGCAGCTGCAGTTACTTCTGTTTAATGCGGTATTGATAGATAGATAGATACTTTATTGATCCCCAGGGGAAATTCAAGGTTCAAATTAAAAAAATGCCATTGGTTAATGCTTTCAATAAAAAGCAACCTATCTACAATGAACAGAGAGAGATTTAGATACAGTATGGTGGGGAAGCAACGTAATAAATGGGCACCAAGCTTCTCGTCAGAGGAACTTGAAGTTTTGCTGGACGAGGTGAGCTGCGCCAAAAGGTGACACCGTTTTCCAGCTTCGAATAACTTGTGCAACAGCAACAAAAAAGAGCTATGGAGCGACATGGACTACACAGCGTTTTTGATTCAATACAAGGACACGTTGGATCGCTGCCATAGGCCTAGTTGGTAAACACTGGACACCACCATGCTTACCCATTTATAGATCTTAGCCATTTAGAGGCAAATTCTTTGCCAGCTTTTTTATTTTTAAAAGTGATTGCCAATTTGAGCGGCTTTAATGACATTACTAAATAGCTAATTACCACCATATTAGTTCTGATCTGAAAATAAAGTAAACTTCATAAATAGGCCTGCATCCATTCTTGAACATATTTTATTAGTCTTAAAATGTCCATAACATAAAATCATCGTTGAGCCACAACATTGTCAACATACTGTCGGCCTACCATAGTTTGACTTGTACTGAGCTGCGCTGATTTCTAAAGACTGCTGCACAGTGGCGGCGACTAGCGTCTTGAGAGCTCAAACAACGCTTAAGAGAGCTTACGAGCGGTTCAGACCAACCCGAGCGTGTGACTTACAGAAGATATACTTAAGCGTACTGACGTGTCGGGAATCGTGCCATAACGTTAAGAGATAGGTTAAGGAATAGGTTAAGAACTACTTAGCGATAAGAACGTTTTGGGGAACCGGCCCCTGAACATTTGAGAGAGGAGTGTGTGTGAGAGAGACTCGTCCATCTGTTTAGCCATCCCTCCATCCCATTCTCCATCTGGCCACTGACCACTCAAACCTCTGGCTCCAATATTTGGACTGACAGTCAGCAAATATTTGACAACTCATTTGTAATGAGACGGAAGGAAGGGAAAGAGAGGGAGGGAGAGAATGTGAGAGGAAGGTAGAGAAATACAGAGAGAGAATGAGAGATGGAGTAAGAGAGAACGAGAGTGGGAGAGATAGAGGGATCATGAAAGAGAGAGAGAAAGAGAGAGAGATGATGAGAGTGAGAGAGAATGAGAGGGGGAAGGGGAGAGAGGGTTATAACAGGAAAGAGAAGAGATAAAACTAATAGAAAAGGGAGGGCAAGATTGGGGGTGATTGATGCATTTTTCATTTCAGGGATGAGAATCCAATCACAGATTCATGCCAAGGGCCCCCCCCAGCGAGAGAGAGAGAGAGAGAGAGAGAGAGAGAGAGAGAGAGAGAGAGAGAGAGTGAGAGCACAAGGACAAAAGGAGAAGAGTGAGTGAAGGGTGAAGGGAGAGAGAGAGAGATAGAGGGGGTTGATTTCCTCTATGAAATAATAAATAAATAAATAAATAAATAAATAAATATTTTTTTAAATGAAGCGGATTGTTTTCTATGTAATGGAGAACTGGATTAAAATAGAGTTACTGGTTACACTCCAACACCTGACAAGAAAAGAAGATGGACAAGGAAAAGGCTCACGCCCAACACACACACACACACACACACACACACACACACACACAAGAAGATGACAGTGTGAAGGAATCTTCCCAGTCATTCACTCCCATTCCAATCTCTCTCTCTCTCACACACACACACACACACACACTCTCTCCCTTTCTTTCTTACGTTATTTCTTTTCTCTCTCTCTCTGTCTCTCTAATCCCTCCCCCTACGTCTGGCTCATGTGTTGGCTTTTGTTTGACAGATAACCATGCTGGGGATTTCCTAACACACACACAGACACACACACACGTACGCACACACACCACATACTTGTCACGCCCATACACCACATGTCTGCCAACACAAAGTGGTGGAGTGGATAACTCCCAAATAACACTCTCATGCACATGCTCAAGGCACCGCAAACAAAAACACAAGAGATTACACTTAAAACAGTCAATGCAGGGCATGCAGGCGCAGGCACACACACACACACACACTGAAAACAGCTATACTAAAATAGACTCTAGCCTTGGACATGATGGGCATCTATGTATAAAAAAAACATGCATTGCACACACAGATGCGTGTGTGTGTGTGTGTGTGTGTGTGTGAGTGTGTGTGTGTGTGTGTGTGTGTTTGTGTTATCTGTGAGTATTTGCAGCCTGACCTGAGTGTGGTTTGATGCATGTGCATGTGATGTGTGTATGCATGTGTGTGTGTGAGTGTGTGTGTGACCTGTGAACATTTGCTTGTGTAGATTAGTGTGGTATATAGCATGTGGTGTAGCTGAGTGTGGTCTGGTGTGTGTGTATGTGTGTGTGTGTGTGTGTGTGTGTGTGTGTGTGTGTGTGTTACCTGTGAGTATCTGTGGTGTGGCCGAGTGTGGAATGATGTGTGTGTGTGTGTGTGTCTGTGTGTGTGCGTTGTGTGTGTGTGTGTGTGTGTGTGTGTGTGTGTGCGCGTGTGTGTGTGTGTTACCTGTGAGTATCTGTGGCGTGGCTGAGTGTGGAATGGTAGCAGCATCCTGTGGGATGGAGCTCATGTCAGGCTCTGGGGTGCTACTGGGTGGAGAGATGGGGGTCATCACCATACGAGACTTCAGCTGCATGGAGTGGAAACACACACACACACACACACACACACACACACCAAAACATAGACACACACAAATAACACAAATAGTTAATTCAATTTCTTTTATATTCCTAATCTTAGCTGAATGGTGCTTTGTGCGGTCTGACTACTGATAAGATCTATTAAGTTTTCTATTTCACACACACACTCACACAAACACACACCTTGAAGCCTGGTTTTCTGCCCCTCTTCTTGGGCACTTTAATGGGTGGGAGGGGTTCTGGGTAGCGGCTCTGAAACTCCAGCTTCCTGATTGGAGGACGGCCTCTTTTCCGTCCCGGAACCTTTGTGCCGGGGGGCGGGAGAAAGGAGGGGCTTATCACCCCTGGCGACTGCATCTCCCCACCCCCTGACTGTGCTGACACGGCTGGAATACTCATCAGACCTGAAGGGAGGAGATAGAGGAAAGAGAGAGAGAGAGAGAGAGAGAGAGAGAGAGGGAGAGGGGAAGAGAGAGGAAAACATAGAAAGGGAGCATTGGGAAGAGATGGCAGAAAGAGAGAGAGAGAGAGAGAGAGAGAGGAAGAGAAAGTTTACAAAAGGTCAATAGGGTCAAGGAGGTTAACAATTCATGACCAGCTATTCTTCACTGCACACTGAAGTCGATCGAGCTTAATGATTCATGATCAAGGACATGGCACACTGATGTTGGTCAAGCTTAATGATTGCTGAGATTCCTGTCACTTTTATTTGGTCGGAGGGCAAATATGAGTCCAGCACATTCCGCTTCCGACGGTCTACTATTTACATTCCATTTTTTTTTATAGAACCCTGCAGATGCCTAACCCTTTCACTGCCACCGTGGTGATTACAATTCAGCTCTATTTTTGTCAGCTCCACTCAATAAAGTCAATTGGTTATTGAATGCCTGCCGTGGTGAAGATTTCGGTGGGCCATGGTGGACGCCGGTGTGCAGGCCGCTTAAACCTCCTCTGACTGGAGAGAAAAATTGATTTATTTTCCCATTAAATATTTTGAAACTTTTGAGAGCCAGTGCTAGCTTCAGGACAGACCCCACACTGTGCACATCGATACCAGATCCATAAATCATATGGATGGCCTTGCCCTCAAAGGCCTTGAGTCAAAGTGTCTGCTGTCCAGCCTCGTCGCATAGACATCCACCATCGATTCAGTTCCCAGGGGTTATTTTCTTACAGTCGGACTCTCATGAGACATGTTCAAGGGTCATGTCCTGCCTGACCTCTGGGGTTATATGACGTGTTCAGGGGTCATTTGCAGGTCGGGTGACAGGGATTACATGTCTATTACTATCATCTTTCCTTCCAAGTCATTATATTGCATAGAATGCAATATATATGAACACTCATATAGATGCATATTAAAGCATTAATAATAGTTGCTGTTATGTTACATATATGTTATACATACACACATAAATAATGTTTACAATATAATATGTATTTATACTTTATAGGCTACAATATAATGTGATCTGGTGTCTTTTGGTGAGATAGTTAGCCATGCCATGATGTGATAGCAACTCTTCCAATTTCCATGTTCCTGGGTGGTGATAGTGGGAGTGACCTCCTCATGATCATCATCAACATCAATTTGAAGTAGATACCAAAACTAGCTGTTTACAAAATATATCTCAATTACTCACTTACTCAATTAGACAGTTGCTTTAGCTGCAGCTATCTGTCTGGAGACAATCATGGCAGAACATGGCCTAATGTATGTGGAAATGATTCTTAAAGCATTAATGGCAACCATGACACTTTGCAAACCAACCGAAGACACTTCCTGACGACGGAGGGAAAAAGGTGAAATGTGGAGTTCATGGGTGGGATCCTGAACAAAACCCACAAGGCGTATCCTCATCAGTGTTTAGTGTTTTAACATGCTTCAAATCTACACTGTCTGCGAGTTGGCTCTAGAAAGTGAACTCTCATGACACACACACACTCATGACACACACACTCTCTCACACACACACACACACACACACACACACACACACAGACAGTGCCGATATTACATCACGCCAGGCGAGGCTGGGCCAAACCTAATGCACTCATGATGGTAAACTATGGACTCAATCTGCCAGCTCCAGTCTCCAGCCACGCCTGGATAGTGGATACATTACCAGTCTTTTACATTTAATGACAGTAGAGACCGCAAAACCTGGTCTCTGCTTTCACACTGTAAATGTCTGCATGCGCAGGGGTCAACATACAGTAAGTAATGGCCCGCTGGCCAGGGGCAAGTAGGCTAAAGGAGAATGTCTGGCAAGTTGGTTGACCTGTTTGCTGTTTGCTTTTCCACCAGTTACCATCAGGCCATCCTTAAAAATATTTTCGTTTGCCGTAACCCGACCGACCCTGTCAATTTAGAACCGACCCAAATATTTTTTTTCCCCCTTTTAGTCCGACCGACTTGCGGGTTGTAAACTTCGTTAATACCCGACCCGATTGTTTTTTTTTTACTCTAAACAACCAATACAAATGCAATAAAATAATAGTTATTTTAGTAGGCCCAAGTATTGTGAATATAAATTGCCTACATGCAAACGTGGCTCACTTAAAAAAAAACCTGTGGCGTCATCTCTACACCATTGGTTTTACGATGTCACTTCGTTTCATTCACACAAACTGATAACGCTGTTATTTTAAGTTCTGGAAGAACTGTGGCCAGATCTTTTTTCTCATCCCTTCTCCCCCTAGTCTAGCGGTGACCGTGGTCGGAGTATTGAAATTGGTTTGTGGTCTATTCAGCATTTCTCCAAATATGGGTCCCTCAACATGGAGACTGCTGAGTCGTGGAGTGAAATTAGGCCCGGTGCTTCATCTGATAATTTGCTGCGAAAGTTGATCAAGAAACCGCGAATCGACGAAAAAAAAGAAAACAAACGTTTCTGCTATCGATGTCATTAAACATGGAGCCCTACAATTAAGTGGTGGTATGATCATTCATTCAATGGCGCTTCTCTTGCAGAGAAAACTGAAACTAATCGATAACGTTGGTATCAAAGCTCCGCTTCAACCTGTTGGAAGGCTATTTATTTATTTAACTAAACTTAATAGAACGACGTTGTTTTTGAACTTCCTTTAGAAACAGAGCAGAGACTGTATAATACACTGTATAGCATTGAGTAGGCCTATTGTATAGTCAAATTTCAATATAAATTATGTACAAGAGCTATTGTAGCCTTCTTTCTGGGTACATGTAGATGAGCCCTATGACCCAAAAGTCTGCCATGACCGGCCTCAGGTCAAAGAAGTTTGAGAAAGGCTGGTCTATATAACCTGCATCAGAATGAGGGTTTGCAATGGTGCGCCTGAAGGCACGGGTTGAAGACCCAGTCAGTTACGCCAATGACATATGCACATTTTGTAAATTCATTCCTAGGTAATCAACATGACCAAAATTGAACTTTTTTTTTTACTTTGAATCTTGAAAAAAAATATATTGACCTACCTACCGACCCATTTTTATTTTTTTTTGGCTGTTACTGCAAACAAAAATATTTTTAAGGATGGCCTCACGAGTCAGCTCAGCTCCACTGCTAAGTGGTTGAAGCTAAGCATGTGAGACCACTGAAAGAAAGATGGAAACTCATGCACAAATCTGATGATTCTTGGGATGGTGAATATATACAAAGGGCCAGCACAAATCTGAAGGCAATGACAACGACCCTGTTGTTACATTCACTAGGCCTGAAGTACCCAATAGAAAGCAACACAATATTCACGGGTTTCATCAGGTCCCTTTCCACAGGTGTATAAAATCAAGCACCTAGATTATGAATGCAGACTGCATGATGCTTGATTAATACACCTGTGGAAAGGGACCTGATGAATAGGCTCATCATTTTACCTTCAAATGATGGCTTCAAGCTCATTTTGACGCCACATTGACTTACAATAAGCATTGTAGATGTGCGCCCGGAATGCCTGCTATTGCACTATGTAGCGTTTTTGCCCCGAGTGTGATCATGTCCTTTTCATAATTTTTAGATGAATTTGACACCCCCTTAGCGCTCATACCCAATATGTTGAAGATTGACCAAATGGGGAATTCCTACATTGTGTTACTTTAATGGTGACCTATTAAAACAACACTCATCCGGTTTGAGAACTGGCTGGAGACTTTTATTGAGTCAAACTGATTGGAATGAAACAACCTCACACTCAAATCTGTGTACCAAGGCCGTAGCCATGATGTCAACATTGGGGGGGACCAAATCTGTGGTGCGGTGTGAATTTCAATTCACATTTCCTGCCATGCAAAAATATTATTAAAATCACAAACAAGTCATTAGTTAAGTCAAGCAATTAGGATATCAAACTTTTGACGGACATAGACACGGATGGATTATGAACCTCTGGGCATAGATGCAAAAAATCCCTCCCCTGTAAAGATAGGGGCGCCCGGGGGCATACTTCCCCGGAAGACTTAAAAAAATGACCCTTTATAATTATGACGACTTGTGAGTTTTGTGGAAATAGAAGAGAAGGGCGGAGAAGCAACTTCACACAGTCTTAGGCTTCAGGGCCCCCTGAGCTCTTGGGCCCAGTAGGTCCATTCAATAATCCATCCCTGGATATAGACCTGTGGTATGACTCCATTTGTCCAAAATGTGTATTTTAAAAGAAAATACAAACTAGAGTATATTTGATAACCTCTATATTACACTGAATGCTTACTCATAGGTTTGGACCTATAGCCCAATCATATTTTGTATTTTGATTTTATTATTCTGGCAGCTAATCACACAATTTTAGTTTGAAAGGGATGGGATTCAAGATAGGCTAGCCTACTAAGTCAGGTCCCTCTTCTGTCTGACTCACCTCAAGTTACCCTATGCATTATAGACTGGTTTCTGACAGAAATTACGTTTTGTGTTAACATGTAGAAACACAGCCTTTATTTGGTGAATAGAGGTGGAAATTCCTTTCATTGGTTATTGTCCGCGATTCACATTAACTGTAGGTTATCACCGCCATTGTAAAAGTTTTTTCAACTTTTGTGCCGTCGCCACATTTGAGTGCTATGTTTTGCCTGCATGGATGCGCGATTGAGCGTGCATCTAAATGTAACATGCAAGATGCAACAACCATTTCTAAGAGGTTTATAAACCGGTTAATTTCTGACATTACTACTAGCATATGAATGCATTATTTATGTTGTAAGACATGTGAAAGAAATGAATGACACAGGCACGCTAACAAATTCAAATAAAAGGACACTTTTTTTTTCTTTTTCGCTATCATTGAGAAAATAGGCTACAATATGGAATTGCTTCAAAGTTTCCTTTGAGTCTGATCAGCTTCAAAAATGAATGGGGTTTCCTTAGACAGTGCTACACCTTTCCAACAAGTTTTGTGAGAATTGTACCGGTATCTTTTGCAATATTGTTGACAGCGAGCACCGCAGCAGGGTGCAGGAAGCTTTTGATAGCGCACGCCTCAAACGATAAACGATAAAGAGGCTACTCTCTCTGAAACCATCAACAGGTCACTAATTTGTACGTTATTTACATTTGATTGCATTTCAGATGGCGGGACTTGTTGGTTTCCTGTAGCCTATAGCGTGTTTTTCTTTCTTTATTTTTCTATGTCTGAATATTGGGGGGGGACATTTTGGTCACGTCTGAATATTCTATGGTGACTACGGCCCTGCTGTGTACAGGTCCTTCACTCACTCAAATCTGTGTGCATAGACGTTTAAAATGTGTCCATTTTATTTGCAGATTAAAAGATCTATGCAGAGTTTCATTCCATTCAATTCCATGGTGACCTATAAATTTGAACTCCACAGATCAACTGATTAGGCCTACTCCTTTGTCCTCATGAAATTCCATCAAAAAGACGATTGACCCCCAAAGCACTATTTCTCATAAGAAAAGATGAATATAACACACATTGGTGAGTCGTTAAATTGGACAGGGGGCTCTTAATTAATTATAACTTAATATGTGGGTATATTAGGCCTATACTAGTATCTAATTATGATATTAACAATCCCAGTGAATAAGTAACATCTCTGACAAAGAATAAGCATTTTAATATTATATTTTTAATATAAACTTCTTTCTTCCAGTCAGGCAAGGGCTAAGTATATTTACATCATAATAAACGATTGACTAAGCTGTATCTAACGTATTAGATACTGTATCTAAAGTATTCTGCCTTGTACTGCTGTGAATTGGCTATCTCTATTGGGCTAGTGTATTTTGCTTAGGTGGGTTGCAGGGTTATATTTGAACACACAGGGCGTGAGAATAGTGTATAATTACCCCTGTTGTGAAATTAAGATATAAGCACACACACACACACATACAGGCACATTCACACACACTCAGATGAAAGAATGCTAGAATGCTGGAAGGTAAAGTATTTGATACTGTCTGAATGAGAGTAATATATTCCAAAACATAAAGGGGACACACACACACACACACACACATTATAGAACTGAGGTTAGGTTAGAAGACAATTTGATACTGTATACAGTCAGCAACCCAAGAACATACATCCTTTCACATTAACTCTTAAACCCCATCCCCCCACACACAGCCTACACCAGAATGGCATGTGACCATTTACTTTTAAAACTACAGAAACTATTTTTTTAACTGCTGAAATTGTCCACACCCCTGTGTGTGTGTGTGTGTGTGTGTGTGTGTGTGTGTGCGTGTGCGTGCGTGCAGGCCTACTGTGGGTCCTGAAATGCCACCGCAGCATAATAACACTACATCACTCTCACAAAAGAACCACACAGCATTGCATGAAACATACAAAAACAAAGACACAATTATGCTTAAGTATATGTCTGTGGCACTGTACTAAAATGCATCTGCAGGACAAAACCACAGCAGCCTTAGAGACCTGAGGGGAACACAGCAGAGAGAGAAACAGCAATGGTGGACCATGTGCTTATTTGTCATGCCAATTAAACTTATTGTACTGAACCAAGACAAAAAAGAGGCAGTGAGAGTAAGAACGTGTGTGTGTGAGAGAGAGAGAGAGAGAGAGAGAGAGAGAGAGAACAAGTGCTCTAAAACACATCTCCACCACATGCAGCATCTTTCCCCGCAGCTCTGCTGTGCACCCGTCCCTCTCTCCGCCTAGAACCCTCCCCCAATTATCCCCTCTTCCCCACTCTCTCTCTCTCTCTCTCTCTCGCTGCCTGTGCTCCCCCTCCCCCTCCGGCTGCCGTGCCAACTCGCATCCATCCATTTATCTATCCACACGAAACTCCAGACAGTTGGCCTTAAAGACCAGGCCGACAGGTTCACCCAGGACTCGGTTTAAAGTGAAGGATTTTCGCATGAAACCAACACACAAAGACCGAATAAAAAAACAGCTACACCCGTACGTCGCTCTCTGATCTTAAACCGGCTGTTGCTCGATTTTGACAGCTCAATTGGACTTTCGGGCGTTACGTTTAAGCTGTTGCAAACTACACCAACATTTCGAAACCCAACCGCATTTATTAGGGACGCTTTTCTTAACCTGATATATAATAGGCTATATTCTCTCTGTATTTCCGCGGATAGGCTACAGCCCGGCTTGCTGGCTAACAGCTGCCGACCAACTACGCAGCCCTGTCGGTAAAAAATAATAAGGTCCCTTTACATTTTCTCTGAGCGTTTTGTGTGCACTATGCCTGTGTATGTGCGAGTGTGTATGTGTGTGTGTGTGTGTGAGAGAGAGTGTGTGTTGTTGTTAATGTGCAGTGTTGTTGCCTTGCGTGACGCGCTTCTTCCCCGTTTGCTAAAATCCCGCTGCTGCAGAAGAGAAAGCGAAACAGAACCGCAGGCATGATGACCGCGACAAAGTCCACTCACGCAAGCCTACCATTCAAATGTTGTCGGAGAAAGGATTGCGTTTTGTAGAGCTCTCGCTCGGAGTTTTCTTTTCTGCTCGCTGTCAGTCCGCCCGAAACTGCTCCCGTGCCTCTGCCGTTCGTCGA
>NC_063196.1:5644140-5646640 GCF_017589495.1 Alosa alosa
GATATACTGTGCATTGAGGTAATTGTACTGCTAACAGTCGACTGTGAGTTAATTTTATAAACTGCACTTGAACGGTACCAACTCGACGGGTAGCCCAATTCGACTGGACACCGGATATGGTGCAGTTAGGACCCAGTTCTGCACAGAATACATGACCCTGCACTTACATGGACCCGGCAGAGGTGGACATTCCAGCATTGTCAGTCCTGTCATGTATTCCTTCTGTGCACTAAGGTGACGCCACATGGCTTGAAGAGTTGTGTTAATTAGGCTCAGCTGGTTTAGTAAATGGTTGGAACTTGGAAGTATGGATCTTTTTATAGCAGCCATTTGTTACATGAAATATATATATTATGACAGGCCCAGATGTTACTAGTGACATTAATTAAGGTTCTGATTCTACTACACTTAAATTCAACAGAGACTTCATTAAGGTATTTAGTAGCAGTGCTTGCCCGCTTTCATTTCAAAATGGCTTCTGTGGAAAAAGGTCCATTGGGTAAGAGTTTCTGAAGCCGAGTTATCACCTTTGGAGTGGGAAGGGCAGCAGGTCTCTTTCAAGGCAGCACTGGGTTTTCATAGCTTTCAAAGCTTGCAGAAATATGTGCTGAACAATGACTATGTAGTCAGTGATTTGACATTTTTGAAACAGATTGGACTATAACACCTAGTTCACAGGTAGAATGTTGATTGATTGGTTGGTTGGACACTTCCTTGTTCTCAATTGATGGACTTTAGGAGATCCTGTGATTTTTCCTCTTGGAACCCTGATGAGATCAGATAACCAGAGTTCTTCCTGTATAGTGTAAAACAAGGTGAAGTGTTTTCGTTGTGAGGGCCACAAAACAAAAGATGTTTTCAATAAAATGTCAGAACTGGCCTTTAATCTTTTGTTACTGATTAGTAAAGGCCCAGTAAAGGGTTTGAACGGTTCATCAATCTGTTTGTTTAATGGCATGAGCCTCAATGACTTCCTCTGGGAAATTTGTCAGTCAGCACATCAAATTTAATTGACCTTGTACTCCTTTCATAATTAAAAATCCTTAATTTGAGGGTGGGAAACACCAAACAACATCTAGCAAATCACTAAGTCACGCAGATCCAGTGCAAATCAATAAGGCATGCAGAGAACAATGAGCTTCAACGAAAATCTCTCTTGAAAAACAAACACCCTAAAGCAGCTAGACATGTTCAGATGTGCCATCACTTCATCTTCGTAGTCATCCATCTGCACATTTCATGAGGCATGTTCATTGGTTTTGTTTGTGTACAAAGGTGACTGCAGTGAGAGGGAAGCTAAGCTATGGACTGCAGGAACTGGCTTAAGAGAGAAAGTTCTGGAAAGGTGTACAGTGCTGTGCTTTGTCGTCCAAGATGAAGGTGGAATCCATTATAGTACAGAGTAGGCTCACACACAAACAGCTAAGACAAACACATACTCACTCACACACGTACGCACACACACACACACACACACACACACACACACACACACACACACACACACAGACACACACACACACACCAACAAAAACACTCCAAAGTAATCAGGGGAATTGATTAAACACAGAATGTTACCATGACAACACTCCCCACCAATGTGATAGCGAAGCCGAAAAGGGAATGTAGGCTTCCCACTAAAAGGAGTTCAAACAGAATCAGAGACTGAGGCACAGGGAAGGGTGGGTCCACTCCACACACACACACACACACACACACAAACACACAGACAGACAGTTTTTTTCCCCTCCCTCTCTCTGCCTCTCTCTGTCTCTCTCTCTCTCTCACACACACACACACTCAGATTTTTTTATCCTCTCAAACACATAGTTTTTTCCCCTCTCCTCTCTCCCTATCTCTCTCACATACACACACATAAACACACAAGCACAAGCACACAAACACACACACACACTCAGACACAAACTTTAGGCTTTTCGGTAGGAGACACTTATTTCTTGAAATATAAACTGGTCATCATAAGCAGTACCAGGCGGATCTTACATCTCAGGGGGCAATTTCACCAGACCTGGCCCAGCTTTCCAGGGCCTTCTTCCTTTCCTGGTGGCTGAAGGAAACGTAAGTGCATTGAGAGTAGCCAAACAGGCGAGCAGGGCCAGGCTGGGCTAGTGTTTGTCAAACTAGTCACGTGACGAGGAGACTGCTGGACTGAGGAGCTGCAGAGCCAAATTATGTCCGGTGTTTATGTCCGATAGACTAAGACTACTGATAGGCTAAGGACTACATAGTGGAACTAAGAAGGAGAACTGTCCAAGAAGTCTCTGAAAGTCTGGCAAGAGATGCCGACCGACTGGCAGAAGAAGAGGCTGAGGCCAAGGCTAGACAGTCAGATGGCAAAGGTCATGTCAAAGTCAAATGTGCCAAGAAAGAACAGCTGAGATTATTTTTGTGTATCACGCACACACACAATTTAATTTTCAGTCAGAAAATATCTCTGATACCACTGACAGAATATGAAGATGTTTTTTTATGTTTGTTT
>NC_063196.1:5651640-5704140 GCF_017589495.1 Alosa alosa
GTGTGTGTATGCTTGCATGCAGTAAGGCATAGTACTCTGTGTGTGTGTGTGTGTGTGTGTGTGTGTGTGTGTGTGTGTGTGTGTGGGATTCCAGCAGGTCTGAGAGGAGGGTTTCTGTTATTGGCGCTCATCTATATTTAATCACATTTAATCTCTCGTGTGCCTCAGGTGATCCTTTCACCCGGAGACCTCAAGCAACCAACACACAGTTAAACTGCCCGCCCGCCCCCACACACACACACACACACACACACACACACACACTCATTATAGACAGATATATTCACCGCATTCAAATCTAGCAACCCACCTCTCTCAACACACAAACAAACTCATGCATAAGCATTCACACACACATCACACACACACACAAAGTCATTAAAGCCACACACTACTGCATTCAAATTTACACACCTCACTATTCTCAGTTTTCCTCTCTCTATTTTACACAAGCAAACCAATCCACCCCACAAGCCCACACACACACAAACACACACACACAGAGACACACAAGCACACAACTCCCACCTAGAGGTCAGAGACCAAAAAAGAAAACCGTGCAGAATGATTAAGTCTAAGAGAGAGAGAGAGAGACAAGAAGAGAGCTGAAAATAACCACAGAGGAAACGATGATCTGTGAATACTAACCACCTCACTCCAGTACTCTGCCAAACTCCCAACACACACACACCCGCTGGTTAGGGACTCCGACTGCAGACTACCCTGACTGGTAAGAAAAATGTGGGCCGAAGGGGTGTGGTTGAACTTCGCTCTCCTACGTCCACGGCTGAGGTGCCCATGGCCAAGGCACTTAACCCCTAACTGCTCCCCATGCAAATGTGGGTTTGCTTACAGCACACTGTGTGCTCAGTGTGTGTGCAGAATAAGGACCAAGCAGTCGCACACTCTCATCTCTTTTTGATATTATTTATTCAAGGTTGACGTTTTGGGCAAACAGCCTTTATCAAGGTTCACTGAGTAAGCAACATGCACTTGTGTGTGTTCACTGACCAAGGACGGGTATAATCCAAAGAGAATTTCGCTGGGATCAATGACAGACAGATAGACAGATAGATAGATAGATAGATAGACAGACAGACAGACAGATAGATCTATCTACAAAAAAACATAAATAATTCATTAAAACATCAAGGGATCATTGCAAAAAAAAAACAGCCACTGTGGGACTGTCTGGAAGACAGGGCTTGTTTTGACACAGGTGCCCTCCTCCCAAAGGCTTCTGATGCTGCTCTGGGGGTGAATACCTTTCATGAAAACATCCCTTTCCACAGGTTAAGGACAGCACTGGCACACATGGTAACTGCATGTTACCCTTTTTATTTTATTTCCAAGGGACCTTGTACAATATTACACATAAATGTTTCCATTTATGTTTTTCACCGGAGTTGGCTTCACCTAAGGCTAATTTTCATCAGCAGTCCCTTGGCAGGTCACAATTTAACCAACAACACAGGGACAGGAAAAATTAACTATAAAAATGAAGTGAGAAACAATACAAATCTGGTAGAGAAATATATCACATGTCCTTTTGTTGTAAACTGCTCTGCTCAAACTGCTCTGTTGTGGTAGGGCTGCACGATTTGGGGAAAATATCTAATTGCAATTTTTCTGACAGATATTGTGATTGTGATTTTGATTTGCGATATGATTTTTAAATGTCAATATTTCAAATGTCTCTCTAATTGGTGAGCACACCCAGTGCACAAGAAGCACAGAACCCCCGACCGACTGTGAAGCTTACTAGTCTGAATTAAACTACTTTGCCCCTCACGCACTACACACCCACCAACCAGCTGAAGTCAAGGAGGATGAAATGAATATAAAAGTCAGAAACGTGACAAAATTAACTGTGGACGATTATTTAGCTTTTGCAATTAGGTCATTGTGTTGGTTAATATTATGATTACGATTGTTATGGGGATAATTGTGCAGCCCTATATTGTGACTGATCACATCAAACCTAGATAGGTCAGGTTACGGTGCGCCTGAGTGGTACTCTACCTGGAGGAAACTGGACCTTACTAGGGAGTCCTCGATCAAGCACTGCCTTCAAGGGATTTCCCCTGTTACAAAAAATCACAAACAAAACAAAACTGTGGAGTCTCCCTCCCTCCCTCTGCATCTCCCCTGTAGGTCCTGGTACCAAGCTGATCTTTATTACACCTGGATAGTCCTGTCTCAGCTGTGTCTCAAGGGTGTGCTAGCCACATTCTTTCACCAAAAGCAGCAGCAAGAAGAACAACCTTTAACATTGAACATGTATTGTCCCACTCTACTAAGCCTGATCTTCCCCAGGTCCATAAAGTCTTACCTCTGGTGCGCTGCTCTTTGTTATTCCTCCTAGAAACACTGACACTTCATCTTCTTCAGAATTGAACATGTGTCGCGTTACCATCACCCGTTCATCACACATCATTCTGCCGGGACTTAATTATGCCTGGATAGTTCAGTCTCAGGTGCAGGTGCACTGCTATCTGACAATCCTCCCACAAGCACTAAAACTGCACCAGGGGAGGGTCCTCCATCAGACCCAGTGCCACATGGGGAATTCCCCACACTTCACTATCCGCACATAACACAACCCAACCCAACCCAACAACGCCCATGCACTGGCTGAATCTCTATAGCTCGGGTTCCATACAGCTCAATCGCATATTGTTCACACATTCATGAAAATTCAAAAGAGGTAAATGTGCATCTGTAAGCATTTCCAAACACTGTGTTATGCAAATTAAAAATGGACATTCTCCTAATCAAGGGAAGAGTTCTGAAAAGCTGTGAATCAACATGTAAGGGCAACATTTCCATTTGTTTTTGACAGTAAATAGGTTGTCGATTGGCCGCTGTGTGAAATCTAACATCTAAGGTGTCTCCTGTGTATATTTAAAATGCCCAGCAAACAAAGGTTTTAAAGGCAGTTGGGTAACACTTTACTTGACACTATCATGAACACATGACACGGTCATGACACATGAAACCTAACCCTAACCCTAACCCTAATCCTAACCCCAACCCTAAGCCTAACCCTAACCATAACTCTAAATCTAACCCTAACTCTAAACCTAACCCTAATCTTAACCCTAACTTGTTATGACAAAAACCGAATGTCACTTATTATACAACAATTGTACGGAGCCCCGGATATGTCATGGGGAAAAAAAATAATAAGTTGTGGCCATGAAATAGCAATTCGTTCCCACAAAATAATAAGTTGTGGCCACAAAATAGCAATTCGTTCCCACAAAGTACTAATTTGTTAACCTGGCAATAGCCAGATGAATTTCGCTCCGCCTAGCTCCACTCATCCATCTGGAACCGATCCATTGAAGTGTTGCTTCAGAAGGCTGGGCCTAATCAAAAAATGCTTGCATATGATTGAATAAGCCACTTGTCCGTCATCTATTGGCGTGCTACTTCAACCACTCACATCAAAGCCAACCCGTGGCGCTAATAACAGACTCACAGTCGCTTCTCACGCTATTTCACATCTATGAAACTCCGCCCTGCGCCCTGATTGGCTAAACCATAAAGTTGGTTGGAGAAATCACTCTCAATGGAAGAGGTCCCAGATGGATGTGAGTGAAGCTAGGCGGAGCTGCATGAACGACATTCATCTGGCTAGGGTCAGATTACTAATTTAACCCGCGAAATATTAATTCGTTCCCCACGAAATAGGTAATTTGTGGCCGCGAAATATTAATTTGTTCCCACGAAATAGTAATTTGTGGCCCACGAAATAGGTAGGCCTATAGGCTGTGCACTGGACAGCTGGATGAGCAAATCAAGCGCCAACTCCTCAAACAGGAACAGTCGCTGTCACACAATGGACAGGGATATAGTAGAGTGCTATTTTAGGCTGGGAATGAAATACAAAGACATTTTGAAAAGCCTGGCATTGGAGGGATTCATTATTAGCGAGAGGCATCTCCACAGACTATTAAGAGCCAGGTTGGCTGCACCGGGCGTGGGGTACAACTTGAGCGTGTCTCTCTGGATTTTTGTTTTTTTATAAGGTGACGTGAACATTTCCATTAAAACATGCATCAGATAGCTGGAGGTGAATCTTCATTCCCCCCTCCTCCTCTCACTTTTTCCCCATCCTCATCTCATCTCCGCCTTCTACCCACACACCCATCACTGTTCCATTTCTTAGTTATTATTTGCATACACCGCAGCTGATGAAATCATATATCGGGCACTTCTATCTTTTGTAAAAGCGTCGTCGTCAGAGGTGCGTGACCGAGGACCTGTGCGAGATAGATGGGGCGGTCAGGAACAACGCCGAGGCTGATGGAGAACCGGGAAAATGAAATGAATGAAGTGAATGAAACGTAATTTACAAAGACATTGTAAAACACTGAAAGTTAATATTTTGTCACTAGCAACCTACATCTGTCCTCTGTCAAATACAGTTGCATTTACAGCTCTGAACAAAACCGTTCAAGAGTTATTTAAGGAGAAGTCGAACGTGCGTTATGTTTCATCCGTCCCTCCTGGCTGGGACAAATGAAACAGCATGGGGGACGAATGAAACATACAGCTTAAATTATGTAAACTTCCCACAACTTCAATATTTGACAACATACTATGAATGGTACTTCAAGTATGTGTTATTTTAGATAGATTGCTGCTGGGCTATATGTCTTGGTTCATGTCTGTTAACAACTCATTGCCGTCAAGGTGATGCGCGTATTTCGCGGTTATGGAAATAGCATGCACTATGCCATTAATATAGCTAGAATAATGCATGTTTCGAATTATATAATGTTTCTATAGTACAAAATGTTATTTCACTCTGTTTTTATGTGGTTAAAGCCACCACACATCCAAATAAGTGCCCTTCATGACCCACAGGCCGTCAGTCTTCATCATCGGTCTTCGTCATAGGTTAACATGGCAAAACTCGACCCCCTACCTGATAGCCCCAAATATATTTGCATCTTTCTAAAACTGCTTTTCCATGTCTCACCTCCATAAAATATAGTATGAACACAGATATGTGTGCATTGACTTAGAATAAATGGGGTTTACTGCCTGGTCGGGACAAATAGGTGTTTCAATCGTCCCCCCATAGAAATTTAGCATTATAGGCCTATCCTAACCTAGCAACGGAGGTTAATATGCTCTATGTTTTGTCCAAATGATGTCTGTCTATCATCGTTTACTTTTCGGAGAAAACCAGAATGTTTCATTCGTCCCCGTTTTCAATCGTCCGGTTGTACCCTACTGCAAACCAGAGAATTGAGAGCTGGTGGGGAGTGATGAGAAAAGACACGACAGGCTTCTACTGGCGCTCAATTTGCTCACCCAGCTGTCCAGTGCACGTTAGATAATACATATTTCGTGGCCACAAATTACTATTTATTGGGAGCAATTAATATTCGTGGCCACAAATTACCTATTTCGTGGGAACGAATTACTATTTCGTGGGAACGAATTAATATTTCGTGACCACAAATTAGTACTTTGTGGGAACAAATTGCTATTTTGTGGCCACAACTTATTATTTTGTGGGAACGAATTGCTATTTCGTGGCCACAACTTATTATTTTTTTTCCCAAAGACATATCCGGGGCTCCGTTGGGTTCTATGGAACTATTTATTTGTTTCTGATTGGCCGAGAGACGTTCCATGAGTTGGAATATCCCTGGACATTTCATTAATTTGCACAGCTAATAATAAATCACTCCGCGATACAATGCGAAGATTTGACACAATGTTCTCATCCCATCCCTCCACTATTTCAAGCAATAGGTTACTCCTTAGCAAACCATAACGAAACAGTGCTTCACCACATCTATGGATTAAGCCACACAGTCAACTCAATGTAAGTAAGATAAACGAGGATGCTCTCAGCATTGCCAGCATTGTGTATAATATGACTGTCACTTGGAGGAGACTTGTAGATAACTAACGTTAGCATAATTAGCTAACCGCTGCTAACGTGCTAGCTTCGTCACGTCAGGCTGTGCACAGTAGTGTAACATTTATTCACCATAAATTAATAAAGTTGAGTGGTTCTGCAATGTAGACTATGTTTCCGTTTTTTTGCAGTACCATGTCCCTTACATGACATGGCCTAGTGTCCTTGTAACATGCATGCAGCAAACCTAGATATGAATGTGATTTCAGCCCGACTTTCAACATTTCTTTCAAAAAGACATTTAAACCACAAAGACCCGTAACGAGGGATCTGGAATGTTGGTTACCTAGCAACCAAGACGCTGTCTATTGAAAAGGGAACTATGTTTTGATGCGTAAGAACGATGTTGAAATTAACATTTTTAAACAATAATGGGGTGTTTTCAGATTATTTAGTTTGTGGTAGAATTGTTGTATAAAAGCAATATAGCACTCGTGATCGTGGGATTGGTCATGGATATTCTCACGGCTGTTGTTGCCTGCGCCACTCGGCACCCGTGGGAATATCCATGACCAACCCCACTCTCACTCGTGCTATATTGCTTAAATAACATATGCGTTATGTCACAAACGTTTATGACTTGTTTATGACACGTTCACGACAGTGTCATGTCACCCTTATGTTGACACTGTCAAGTAAAGTGGAACCGGCTCAATTCCAAAGAAAAAACACGGTCCTGGGTTTTTGGTGAATCAGAAACGGATGTCAATGGGCTCCTTTCCAGACCAACCTGCAGAGCAAATAGCTAGCAGGTTCATCTGGGTTCATGCAGGCTACAGCGAACCAGACGCAGTGGGACAGCTCTACGCCCTCACAAACACATCAGCACTTTGGTCACTGTCCTTGTTTTTTAAATGTGCTATATAAATAAATTGACATTGACATTCACATCAACAACCTTATCAGGAACATGGCTCAACGTCTGTCAGAGTCTATGAGAGTGGACATTGAGGTTGGGTCATTGGCACTCATGTTGCCTGTATGGCCTGTATACCCTCCCACTACCCAGCATGCATTGCTCTGCAGGGAATTATCTCCATCATGCCTGAGTCCTGCCTCTGCTGTCTGTCCCTGTGCAAGGGTGGAAAACAGGCGATTTCACTAATTAATTGAATGCTAATTAGCTAATGCTAATGGCAGGGAATGAAAGATGGGATTGATAGAAGAATGGACGCAAAGAAAGAGAATTAATGAGAGAAAAATATGTTTAGCCTGCTGTTACATAACTGTAACAATGAAACCTAGTCAACCAGACAGACTCCTTGTATTTGAGGACTGTGGAGGTATTACAATTCCGTTCAAAAAGACAGTGCCCCACCCCTATTGCGTGCAAATAGCCATTCTCAACATGAGAGCAATGGGCAGGAAACTGACTCTGAATGGATTCTGGCCCGGATTCGGGCCAGATCTCGCCCAGAGCCGGCAGGGCTTCAGCCCCAAGCGTAATGCGGAGCATTGAGATTCCGGAGCACACGGTCCAGCCCGCGCTCATTAGAACTCTTTAATCCCAGTGTTCTGTTTGTCTCTGCAGCGGCAGCAGCCAGGCAGCCAGCGTGGCTAATTCAGATCACACAGCTCTCTTGATCAGCCCAGAGATAAACATTTGTTTTGTTAATAGCCCTTTGGGAAGTCCTCTGAGTTTTTCCGCTTTTTTTTTTTAAATCCTTCTTTTTCATGAGGTGAATGAAGATCAGCTCGCTATAGTTGTTGTTGTGTTTTCAACACTTTTTAAAGTGTTTTCGAGTGGTTCTTGAGCAACTCCTCTGATAGGGTCTCTCCACTGTGAATAAGCCACTCTGGAAGACGAACCACAAATGCAAATGCCGACTGATGTTGTTACCATGGTCGCTGATTTTAATACTCATTAAACGAAACACTACCCTCACTAAACAAAAGAATATGTGCCTGGGGACACATTGAGGGAAAAAGTATTTGCATGAGGTAATGAAGGAAAATCATACCTGTGCTAATGCTTATTAAAGTGAAAGAAAATGTCCTTCAATCACCCATCGTAGAATAGGTCACAAAACAATAAAGCTGGGGACTTATGTAAACAGTATAACAATGGAAATTATTTTCTGCTGTTAAATTATGAAAATAAATAAGCACTGAACTGGATAATGTTTGGGCGAGCATAACTGGCAGTTGGCTTGGGAGGAGATAGCCTTTTGACACTTTAGGTTAAGAGTTTGTTTAAATCTATTAACACACAACGTCCTTATCGCCTAACCATTCAGTCTGCTCCAAAACGAACGTAGCAAAGGTCTGCTTTCACTCCCAAGGTTATTAAAGATTATAAATTCAGCACACAGTAGCTTTCTCTCTCTCCCTCTGTCTCGCTCTCACACACACACACACCCACACATGCACAAACACACATTCACACACCATTCATGACAACAGTCTTTATTCAAACAGCTTGCTGTGGTCATATTCAAATT
The DNA here is from genome assembly GCF_017589495.1 of Alosa alosa. Lineage (NCBI taxonomy): Eukaryota > Metazoa > Chordata > Actinopteri > Clupeiformes > Clupeidae > Alosa > Alosa alosa. Next base: position 5,660,026 of record NC_063196.1, read on the forward strand.
ATTCTTTTTACACACTTATCACACACACACACACACACACACCAAAAGGAAACTGATAAGGCTCTAACGGTTCGGTGCAGCAAACACTGTTAACACTAAATTAACGACAATACATTAAAATTACATTTTACATCAAATACAATTGCAAGCACACACACACACACAAACACTTCTGTCAATTAAGCATATAGGAGTTAGAAATAGGAAATACATGACCACACACATACACACACACACACACACATACACACACAGAACATACCACAGGCCATAACCTATGTGCTTTCCCATATTCTTAGCTGTGCAATTCAGTTAGTGCAATCCAATTCAAAGCAACAATGGTCATGGACAATACACTTGTCAAGACCAGAGCAAGAGCAAAACACACTCAGTAGCCTATTCACAGTCTGGCTGCAGGGAACCAAATGGAATCAAACTGGAATAGAATCACAGTGCTATGAGTTAAGGAAGAATTACAGTGTTATCGGTCCAAGAGTGTGCGTTTGTGTGTGTGTGTGTGTGTTCTTACTTGCTCTTAAGTGTTTTATGGCTTTTATTTATTTTATGACCTTTTAGTTGTATTTTTATATAGTAACTTGTGTATTTTATTTCTTTTATATTTTTATATTTCTGACATTTCTACACATTCACTTTTTTATATTATATTGTTACTTTTCCTATTACATTTTTATCTGTTCCTCAAGCTATTACTTATTTGATATGCTGTTCTCAGGTCTTGTAAAGCACATTGAGTTGCCTTGGAATCTAATACAACACATCTAACACATTGCATTGCCTTGCATTGGGTGGGTTCCAAGTCACTTTGAGTTGATATTACAGGGGCTAGCAGGTAGGCTACACTGCTGTGCATTGTAAGCACAGTATCTAAATTTCACTTTCAAACTTACAGCATTATGCATTGGTTTTAGCCTACTTGCTAATATGTCTAACATGTCCACTGGGGGCAGATTAGAATTGTGGAAAATCTTATATTTTGTATACAAGATTTGGGATTATAAATTATAGTCTTAAAAAACACTGTCTGGAATGTTCCAGGGCCACTATCCAGCACTGAATTTATCCTCCAGCCCAGTGCCTTTGTTGCATTGTTGCCGCTGTGTAGCTCCTGATGCTGCCCCAGGCTGCAGGCTCCGCACCCTTGCAGATCCAGTGCAAACCATATGCTGGTCTGCCACCAGCTGGTCAGAGAGCAACAGCATTATTTCCCCAGCAGCGTCAGCTCATTTCCCTCAACCACCACTGATACTTCATCGCCCTGCTGGGTCCAGTGCTTGAGTGTCCATTGTGTTCAGGGCTAATACTGAACAGTCGGACGGGAGTTCACCTCAGCTGGTCTCTCCCAAATTAACATTACATAACAGCCATATCAGCCTTGGCTTTGCATCAATCTTTTATGATATTGTGTGATATTTCTGCTGTAAGTGTTCTTCCAGACATTGATCAATGTTTGTTTGACTGTGTTATGGAAATTTTGCTGAGAAGCTGCCTCTGTTTTGACTGAGTTCCAATGAAGCTGTGACACATCCTGCATTCTGACACATCTCAGCGTACAGCTCCACCCCCTTACAACCGCCCCTCTGTTTACCTGCGGATACTGTTTCCATTGGGAGAATGGCGGCAGCATGGTGTGTGCGTGTGTGTGTGTGTTTGTGTGTGTGTGTGTGTTGGGGGGTGGGGAGATTTTCCGTACGAGGGTAACCTGAACAGAATACCTTTGGGATGGCATAATTAGATAGAGGCTGCTGAGGCCACAGTAACTTATTAAACTGCAGCACTCAGCTCTGGTGTGTGTAAGCACTGAAATCTTCTCCAATCTGTTTGTTCAATAACAGTGCTACAGGTTCAGAGCCTGGAGGTCATCCGTAAGTTACTCATTTACTTAGCATGGGGAGAGCAGCAGTGGCTGCACAGACTGTACAACACCCAAACAAATAACAGTACGTTTAGGGGAGCATTACTGCTAGGTTACACACACACACACACACACACACACACACTTACATTAATTAATTTATGAGGATTAACATTCAAGCTAGGCGTACATCAGAAAAAGGAAACATAAGCAAAACAATAAATAATACTTTCCAAACACCACAGGATGAGAGTGCAGACAGACTTTAATCAAAGTACATAGAAGGAGAAAAGGGTGGAAGGCAGTAGAAGAAAGAATGTGCATGTTAGACGTATTGGGTTAGTTAGATGTGTTACACACTCTCTCTCTCACACACACACACACACACACACACACACACACACACACAGCAGTAAGAAAGTGCTAAGTTGTTGTGAAATGGAACAAATTCATTAGAGCCTAACAGATAAGATGTATGTGTGTAAACAGAGCCAGCTAGGCCTACAGCTATACATTAAAACACAATAAATGGCTGTCTTTACTGTTTTTGCCCTCTTAAACCATAGCAGTAAATGGCAAAAAATACAAATTGTTTTGATGTTTTTTGCCAATAATACTGATACTAACAGTTCCACAATCTCTCTCTCTCTCTCTCTCTCTCTCTCTCTCCGACACACACACTAAGGAATAATTCAAGGCATCTCTGCAGGGTTCGCACTCTGCGACCTGCGGGACTAACCTACTCTCCAAGTAAACATCTTTCTCTGCCTCACAACGCAAATGCAGACACCCACGGGACTTCAACAATATCGATCAAATCGAGACCTAATGTCTAACTCAAGCGTGAATAGGCCTACGTAATAGTTTGGCTACATAGTGTATTGTCATTTCATAAATTAGGAGGCTCTTCTTTGCTTTAACAGCACTAAATAATCAGAACACCTACTAAATAGGAGGATGACAAACAACACTATCAAGCAAATAAAATGAAAATTCGCGTCCTGGTTAAATTCATCAATCTTATGTGCAGAGATTACAAAAAAAACGGGTAATGTGTAGCCTTGGATATTTACTTGCGCTACAGGCTCTTCTTATTCATGTTTAATCATAAATGTTTCCTCTTGGACGGCCGCTTTTTGCTTAAATAGCCTTCCTAACATCAAAACAGTACATGATCAACTCCATTAATGACTGACCACACTGTTGCCAGGTGGGTATGGTAGCCTACAAGACTTACCTTCACCGCCGCGCTCTGTGGCGAAAGCTGACAAATGTGTCATATCTTCGGTGACGCGCAGCCAACACGTCGTTCCGGGCGGTGGCCACGGGACAGGGGACTTGATTTTCTCCGCTTCCCGCCAATGCAGAGCCGGTTGACGAACGAATACCGTGCCCGGTGACTGCTGCGGCAAAGTAGGCTACAGTAAGTTACCTAGCACCCCCAGGAGATCGTTACAACACAAGGCTGCACCCAGCACAATAAGTAGCTAATAGTTTTTCTGCCTTCTCCCTGCAAAGTAGGCTACGCTATGCGAAGTCAACATGTTAAGACGCACTCAAACGTGGAAGCCTCTTGTCAAGTCTGTGTGTTTCTGTAATGACTCGTCACCAGAGATAAGAGGGAATTGAATCGAACAATCTGTTCGATAGCTAACGCCAATTTACTTCTTCCACTGTTTTTTTTTTGTTTGGGTTAGGCGCAGCCTATGGGCGTTGGTTTTGAAAATGAAGTAAATTAACAAATCTACAGGGACCGTTCTCGTAGGCTATTTTATGCAGATGATCTAATCATTTTATTTATTTAAGTGCACTCACCAAATAATTCACGTTAGAAAAATTAAGTCTATCAGCACGACAACTATTACCAGACTGCACAAATTACATTACATTACATTTAGCAGACACACAAATAGCATGCATGAGATAATAGCACTAGTCGAATATTGATGAATTGTGTTAATTCAATCATTTAACAAATAGCCTACATAGGGCTACGTCAGCATCTGCAACGAGCGTCAAAAAGGCACATTTTTCCTAGGGCCCGTAATTACAGTACGTTCATAATTCAGGTAAAATGCAAGGCATTGTCGCTGAAAACAACAAAAGGTCTACCATAAAATCCTGTCTCTCAACAGAAAACTCTTAATAACCAAGTTGGTACATGATCTGTCGCGATAGACGGTTTTATATCCTAACAATTGTTTTTGCTTCACGAAAATGTAAAAAAAGAAAGAAAAATCAAGTTGTACACAGCCTAGTTTGTGTAACCCACTATTACCATTCCTTATTTAGTTGTTCTATTATTTGCGACACAACGGTTAGATAACCTAAATGTATGGTGTATGTGAAAATTACAACACTTCCATGAACAACTTGATATTGCTGCCCAAGCCGTAGCCTACTAGGCAGCGCACAAAAAGGCAGTGCGCAACGCAAGTATTATTCGAATTTTATTGAACAAACCTCCCAATGATAACAGTATTTTTTTTATTTTTTTTCAAAAATAAAAAAAACTCAAAATGCACTGTTCCAAATGATTATGCACAACAGAGTTTCAAGACTTTTAATATGTTGTTAAGAACTAAAAATGGTAATTTGTTGAATTTGCAGCATTAGGAGGTGATATAAATTAAATCAAAAGTTATTTCAATCAAAAACATCTTAACAGGCCAAATTACATGTTAACATAGGACCCCTTCATTGAGATCACCTTCACAATTCTTGCATCCATTGAACTTGTGAGTTCATGGAGAGTTTCTGCTTCAATGAGCCTCCCAGAGATGCTGCTTGGATGTGAACAGCCTCCCACCCTCATAGATATTTTGCTTGATGATGCTCCAAAAGTTCTCAATAGGGTTGAGGTCAGGGGAAGATGGGGGCCACACCATGAGTTTCTCTCCTTTTATGCCCATAGCAGCCAATGACCCAGGGGTATTCTATGCAGCATGAGATGGTGCATTGTCATGCATAAAGATGATTTTGCTACGGAAGGCACGCTTCTTCTTTTTGTACCACGGAAGAAAGTGGTCAGTCAGAAACTCTACATACTACAGCCAAGGTCATTTTCACACCGTCAGGGACCCTAAAGGGGCCTACCAGCTCTCTCCCCATGATTCCGGTCCAAAACATCACTCCGCCATTTCCTTGCTGACATCTCAGCCTTGTTGGGACATGGTGGCCATTCACCAGCCATCCATTACTTCATCCATCTGGACCATCTAGGGTTGCACGACACTCACCCGTAAATAAAACTGTTTAAATTAGTATTCGTGTATTCCTGAGCCCACTGCAACCATTTCTGTTTGTGAGCATTGTTTAGGGGTGGCCAAATAGTAGGTTTATGCACACTTGCAAACTTCTTGAGGATCCTACACCTTGAGGTTCGTGAGACTCCAGAAACACCATCGGCTTCAAATACCCGTTTGCTGCTTTGCAATGGCAACACTTGCCAGCCATACGTCATGTGTCCAGAAAAGGCTCATGAATTTTAGAGAATTCATTTTAAAGGCGATAAAATACAAATGCAACCCTTATTTCAAGAGAAGTCACGTTTTAAAGATCATTTTAAAAGTTTTTATTTGAAATGATTTAAATACAAATAATATATTTATTTCCATTTACAATAACAGTTTTGTTGTAAACAAAAGTGGCAGACATTGTTATTACTGGGTAACTGGATTCTTCTCCGGCCTCGATAAGAGTGTGTGTGTTTTTCTGTGTGTGTGTGTGTGTGTGTGTGTGTGTGTGTGTGTGTGTGTGTGTGTGTGTGTGTATGAAAGCTAAGGTTGCAGCAGGGTTTCTTTCCACTGGTATTCCGGGGACTATTGTGTAGCTTGTAGTTCCTTGTAGAAGATGATGCTACATTCTTTTTTGAACCGATAACACTATAATATCCAGCCAGGACAAACCCTGTGTGTAGACCTGTGTGCTGAATGTGAGTGTGTGTGGAACATACTGTGATAATACGCAGCCGGATTAGAACCTTCCGCTCCTTTACAGAAAGCGTTACACTAAAAATGAAAGAAAAGGATAAACAAACAAAAACAAAAAAACTACCTAAGAGTTTAACGTTTTGTTTTCATCTACCAAAATGTTTTTAGGTATTTCCTCCATAAAGATCTATAAAATACATACAATAAGCCTGTAGGATTCAGCAAGAGAATCCTGGATATTTTTTTCCTCCCAGAAGATTGAAGTGGTAAAAAAAACAAAAACAAATAAAAAAACAGAAGATTTGAGATTTTATTGGATGAAATGGTGATTCAGTTGAAAGTGTCTGTTTACGTCCTTTCCAGCTTGGGAGCGTGCCATTTGTGTTTAGTCCTGTCTCAGACATCGGGGGGATACAATTCAATGTCTCGTGTGTGTGTGTGTTTGTATGTGTGTGTGTGTGTGTTGGATCAAGATTCTCATGACATGGTGAGCGCAAGTGGCATTAAAAAGGGCCACTTTTATAACTCCTGTGGAGATGAAGGAATTTAAGAAAAAAAAAAAAAAAAATGGTCAGGCTAAAATCTGGAAGTGTACAGCCTCCACCTTGAGAGAAAATTGGACAAAGATGATTGGTTCATTTGGATTGGGAGAAGAAAATTCACCTCTCAGTCAAATCAGGATGAGAGGAACTCTGCTTCCTATTGGCTCTGCACACGTCCTCCTTTCCACTCTACAGGGCTCTCTTGAAACGGAACTATTAGGACCGATCAAAGAAAGAGATATGCAGGTCAGTCAGGTCAGAGATTGGGGGAAACGTACATGGAAAGTAAACACCAGGGGTCAAGGTTCAGACACCCAGTGGGCAGAGGTGAGCACATTTGGGGCTGAATTAGCTAGTCTATCAACCATGGGGAAGAAATGAGGGTGCTTCTTCCTCACTCTGCAGTTCTGTATAATAATACCTACATGGTGTAAACACACACACACACACACCTCTAGGTTTTTCCAATACAGTGCAAGCCAAACGACAATAGCCTTGTTTAAGGCTATGGTAATTGGCAGTCACTTTTGTCCAAAGTGACATGCACAATTTATGCTCAGTCAAATTTACATAATTTAGACTGAAAACCTCCGACCAACTGCTTGAATGGCATGATCGGAATAGCCAGGTTATGTGACATGCAGAATTTCATTCTATTTGGTGCAGATGCTCATATGGGACCTTGGTTTTAGATCTTAGTAGAAGCCATCATAATTGCCTAAGCTGTGGATGAGATGTCAAAGTACTAAGTTTGTTCTAATCATAGTGTTTATAGGGACAATTTTTATTCCGATTGGGCCACGACTCCAATCATAATCGCAATAGACAGGTCAGTGCAAATGTACCAACTGACTACTACAAGTGTGGTACGGCAAAGATCTTGCTCAGATACACACACCCCTACACAACTGACAGAGTGAGTGATGGAGATAACGGAAATAAACTCCCATATTGTGCTCCCCAGCTACACACGACACACACGAAGAGTAAGGCCTCAGGCTTGGGGGAAAAAGGACAAGATATGGAATGTGAACGAGAGATTGAATGGAAAGAGAAACAAAATGAAAAGAGAACACGGATGAAAGACAAAAACGACTAAAACGACAAGAAAAAAAAAAAAAAAAAGTCATGAAAATCTTTGACACCAGCGTCTCTCTGCTTCGCTCTACATTCACTGATCATCATCAGGCTCTTGGCTAACACCACACTGCTTCCCCAAGAGAAGAAGCGCTTAGCGGATTCATCCCAACCACTCTACACTACAGTTCAGCTCCACTGCTCAGCCAGACCGTCCACCTTGGACTTATCCTGATGGACTACAGACTGGGCTCCAAAGGTTTCGCTGACCAGCCATGCAGTCTACTGTGTGAAGTGGTGGGACAGCAAACAAACAAAGAGTTGTGTAAGGGTTGTGTTGACAAACAAACAAAGAGTTGTGTTGACAGACAAACAAAGAGTTGTGTAAGGGCCATGTTGACAAAGTCTGCGACATACAAAGCTTACGTACAGTATGCTTTGTGCAGAGTGAGAGCCTTTTATAATCCCCCTAACACACACACACACACACGTAGAGGGACTCATTTATGAGAATCCATCTACTCTGAATGACCATAACTATAAACCACTGCAGTCATTAGGTGGTCATTACCAACTAAAAAGCACAAAGATGTCTGCAGAAGCACACACGCGCACACACACACACACACACACACACACACACACACACAAACGACCCACGTCCCCTCAGAGCTTGCCTCAGCATTCTTAACCTCCCCCCTCCCCACACACACACAGAAGAGAGAGAAAAAGTGAGTGAGAAAATGCCCTACAAGCAAACATATTCCCCAAACAACTTTCACCAGCGCACACACACACACACACACACACACACACACACACACACAGAACTAGATTGAACGAGAAAAGCTCTAATTAAGGTCAGAAATGGCCATCGTTTATGCACCCAAAGGCTCAAACGGAGACTCCAGCTGGGCTACTGATGAGGTGTTTATTGGAGACTTGTCTGTCAGTGTGTGTGTGTGTGTGTGTGGTGTCTAGCTGTGAGGTCATTGCTGTGTATCTTATCAAAACAAGTCCAGTTCCTTGGTCAAATAGTTTTTTAGATGTTGTGTGCATGTGTGTGTGTGTGCGTGTGGTGTCCGAGGCTCCATAGTGATGGTGTTGGGGGGTTATGGTGGGAGCATCTGAGATGGGGGTGATTTGTGATGTGAAGGAAGGAATGAACACTCCAGGCTTTCAGAAGAAGAGCATGATGGGAGCTTTTGAGTTCATTTTGTATTGGTGACGTTCTGTGTGTGTGTAAGTTGGGTTGGAGCACGTCAGCCAATGTGTGAATATACAAAAGCAGTCTGTATCCTTGACGCACAATGTGTGTCTGATGTGTATATATGTATATGTGTGTGTGTGCGTGTACGTGTGTGACTAATGGCAGGATTAGTTCTGTACGCTTCCAAAGACATGCGTCTCTGAACACATCTTTGCGTGTGTCGGTATGTGGGCGTGTGTGTGTGTGTATGTTTAGTCATTGTCCTCCTCTTCATTCTCCTCGATGTGTGTGCGGGCGTGTGGGTGTGTGTGCGTGTGTGTGTGGGTGCGCACGTGTGTGTGTGTATGTTTAGTCATTGTCCTCCTCCTCCTCTTCACTCTCCTCGATGCCGTCGCTGTCGTCCGGCTCCTCCTCCTCCTCCGTGTCCGGGATGTCCCACTGAGGGTGGTTGTCCACCATGGCCTTTGCCTCGTGAACTTCCAACTGCACGCACGCGACACATCAAGAGGGAGGGGGAGAGGGGGAGAGAGAGAGAGAGAGAGAGAGAGAGAGAGAGAGAGAGAGAGAGAGAGAGAGAGAGAGAGAGAGAACCATACACCATCAATATTGTATGCTGTCTAACTGATTAATTGCTGTGATTGATTAATAGACACACACACACACACGTGTGTGTGAGTAAGAGAATGAGCGTACCTTGAGTGGTTTGATCTGGTCTAAGCCCATGTAGGAGTCAGATCTCAGAATGACGGAGTACTGATAATTTCCCGTTTTAGAAGGTGCCGGAAACTTCATCTCAACCTGAGGACCCGTCAGAAGAGAGGATGCCGTCAGTGATGCAAGCACACACACGCACACAAAAATGTAGACTTTAAAAGAGTACCACTGCTTCAATACAGCAGAAACAATAAGGTGGAGGTTGCCTAGCAACTGACCAAGGAAAAACTGTTATGAATCAGCTCACAGAGACACACAAGACACAGACACACTCAAAATATGTGTTACGGGAAGCTGGGACGTCAGACTTCAACTTAGTCATACGATTACATACTCATGAAAGGGTACATTCACAAGAGCACACACACACACACACACACACACACACACACACACTCACTCACTCACTCACAAACACTCGCTTTTGCATGGTTGGGTGGGACTGTTGCATACGCAGCCAGACATGAGGACTGAAACAAATACTAAACACTAACACGCAACATATGAGCACACACATCCACAGATGCAACACATCAACACACACTCTGACTAACACACACGGCTACCTCCTCTGTGTCTTTGAGGGTGCAGACGTGGTAGGGCATGGACACGAGTGTTTGGTCTCGGCGGTCGGCGATGTAGAGCCACCACCACTCCTGCTTCTCCTCGGGGAAGAACAGGCTGTAGACCGGGTGCGTCACCTTGGACTTGGTCTCCAGCAGGGCCCTCTCCCGCCTCTGGATGCTCTGCTGCAGAGCCTCCCACTCCTGCAACGCAACACACACACACAGTTTACACGCACACACACACAGTTTACACGCACAGTTTACACACACACACATCCACACAGTTTACACAGAGTTTACACACACACGGACACGCATATTTACACGCACGCACACACAGAGTTTACACACACGCACACACATATACACACACAGTTTACACATACACAGACACAGTTTACACGCACACAGAGTTTACACACACACCCAAACACAGAGTTTACACACATTCGCATGCATGCACGCACACACACACACACACACACACGAGAATATATACACTTACACACATTCATATGCGAACACTAAGGCTGAATGATTTAGGGAATATAACTAATTTAGGTTTTTCTGACAGATATTGCCATTACGATTTGATTTCTGATGATTTTTGAAAGTCAAGCTTCAGTTCAATGTTGACTATAAAATACATTTAAAAATGAAACTGAAACATTACTTCTTGGGCAAGAGCAGCTCTACTTCTGCTTGCCTTTTTTGCCATACATTCATTCATACATCCCACACACACACAAAAAAAAACACACACACCTCTTAGGTCGCCGTAAAGCATCTCGTCAGCCTCAGTGTCGCTCTGCTTGTCGCTCTCGTCTTCCCTCTCGCTGCCTGAGTCCTTGTTGCCCTCGCCCTCATCTGATTCGCTCCCCTTGTCTGAGCCCGCCTCCTCCTCCTCCTTCGCAAGTGCCACCTCCTGAGGACGCAAACAAACAAAGAAACAAACAAACAAACAATTATTTGACGAAACATCACAACACTGTCAAAAGATGCTCCCAGAACTAGTGCTACAGATGATCCCGAAAGGGCACAATACACTGCTTCTCTCTGGGGAGTCGAGCATACTCTGGGATTTTTGATTTTCAGAGCCCCATACGGATTTATTTCCACTTCTGTGCACATTTGGTCACTGTTTTGTTTTAATATAGACAGTTCAAAATAGAACAGATATTTTGAAACGCACCTACAAAATTAAATGATCAATTTGGATAATTATAAATAAAAATGCAGCTTATTTTGAACAAAGGCTTTCACCGTGGTGGAATGTCACCAGATCAGTCAACATCACCACAGAGGTGGTGGACTATACAGCCATAGGTGAGGATAGTAGCTCACTGCCAGCAGTATTTTCAAAATGCCTCAAGAGAGGAAGAATGGGTCATCAGTCAAAGTATACTGCTCGAAAAAATTAAAGGAACACTTCAATCATACACTGGATCGTTACTCTGACTCTGTTTGGTTCTGAGCACAAGTAAAACTTTTGAGGCGAGTGTTTTATTGTGCAAGAACTGTCAGATATTCTGTGACTGTAGTTTGAGAATGGAGAAAAGGGTGGAAGGTTTCAATATATGTGTTTTAACAATTGTGGAAAACTGTAAGTGTTCCTTCATTTTTTTGAGCAGTGTGGTTGAGACCATTACATCAAAAGTCCGTGGTGAGACGAGGATTTTTTGCCCAACCAAAAAGATATTCTGTCCTTAACACAAACAGATTATCTGACTCTCACGCTCAGAGAGAATCTCACCAGTGCTACAGGCGTAATTAGGAAGAATGAATTCTCGATGAGAGGCGTGTCTAACAAACAACGTGTTGTTTGGAGACATGAGTGTGCATGCAAGCACGGAAGCTTTGTTGTATAACTAAAGCCCTTCAAAGTTCATGACCTCCTTGAGCAGGTTTCTGTTTTAATAATAATAATAATAATAATAATAATAATAAAGCTTTATTTGTATAGCACCTTTCATACACAGAATGCAGCTCAAAGTGCTTTACATTTGAAACATGTAACACAATAATAGTCAGTCAGTCATTATCAATCACTTTTCTTTGCTGTTTATGTTATACTCAGCAACATATCAAAAATATAGAAAATGACGTCATAAGACTGGCAGCCTTAACCCTCTTACCCCCCACAAGCACGCCATATGGCAACTGTGGCAAGGAAAAACTCCCATATTCCAGGAAGAAACCTTGAGCAGAACCTGACTTAATAGGGGGAGCCCATCCGCTTCTGGCTGGCTGCGCCCTCCAATAGTAGCAGATGTAGAATAATCTGAAAATGTAGTCTACAGGATAAGATGAGTTAACTAAAAGCTTTCCTGTACAGGTATGTTTTCAGATCTTTTTAAAAATATTTACTGAACTCGCCTGCTTGATGTACAGAGGCAGGGTGTTCCATAGTTTGGGGCATAATGGATAAACGCAGCTTCTCCACTTTGTTTGTGGAGCACTTTGGGTAATGCATTAAAAGATTAGAATTGGATGATCTAAGTTTCCTTTGTGGTTGATAAGATATTAAAAGCTCAGAGATATATGAAGGTGCTATGCCATTCAGAGCTTTGTAAGTAATTAACATAACCTTAAAATCAATTCTATAGGAAATAGGGAGCCAGTGCAGTTCAGCCAACACAGGGGTGATGTGTTCTCTCTTCTTAGTCTTAGTTAAAAGTCTAGCCGCAGAGTTCTGTATGAGTGCCAATTTCTTTAGATGTTTTTGGGAAGACCAGTGAAAAGTGCATTGCAGTAGTCTAACCTGCTAGTGATAAAGGCGTGAATTAGCTTTTCTGCATCTTGTTGAGTTAAAAGGGCCGCGACTTTGGCAATGTTTCTCAAGTGGAAATAGGCTGTCTGAGTAACTTTACTGATATGGGGCTTAAAACTTAACTCTGCATCTAAGATGACACCGAGGCTTGTTACTTTTGGTTTGACCTGGTGTGCCAAGTTCCCCAGATTACTAAGAATAATATCTCGCTTTTAGTTTTGGTCCAACCAGAAGTACCTCTGTTTTGTCATCATTTAGTTTCAAAAAGTTTTTGCTCATCCACTGATTAATGGAGGTTAGGCATGCAGTGAGGGAGCAAAGGCCATCTGGGTTAGTTGGCTCCACAGAAAGATACAATTGGGTATCATCTCATGAGCTGTGGAAGTTTACATTATGCTGACTTATGACGTTTCCCAATGGGAGCATATATAGAGAAAATAGCAGGGGACCAAGGCAGCTCCCCTGGGCCACACCAAAAGGCAAGTCATGTTTTTTCAGATACATGATCTCCTAGACTGATATAAAAATCTCTGCCAGTAATGTAGGTTTGAAACCAGTTTAGAGCATTATCAGAGAGACCCACCCACTTTGCAAGGCGGTGAATTAGGATGCTATGATCAATGGTGTCAAATGCCGCACTCAAATCCAGAAGAATAAGGATTGAGACTTTGTTTGAGTCGGTAGCTAGTCTGAGATCATTGACTATCTTTACTAGAGCCGTTTCTGTGCTGTGATTTGATCTAAAACCTGATTGGAATTTTTCAAGGATACTGTTTTTCGGAGGAAGGTATTTAACTGATTGCAAACAACTTTTTCAAGTACTTTGCTCAAAAACGATAGATTTGATATAGGCCTGTAGTTGCTCAGATTGGTATGGTCAAGTTTTGGTTTGGTTTTAGGGCATTTTACTTTGAATGAGGACTATGCTCTCTGAGTGCTCATCTAGTTCATTGTCAACGTGAAAGTTCACTTGGTTAAAGTCAGCATTCAGAGGGGGGACGCTGAGGTGCAGCCCCCACCACCCCTAAAAAAAAAAAACAAGCTCAATGATCAACGAGCTCAATGAACAACTTGACTTGGCTGTGGTAATGACTGATCAGATGACAAATTCCACATCTAATATTATGCTTAAAATGAGACACATTTTGCCTAACCCATCAATTAGTTCCATTTCGTCATTTCTATACAAAAAAAAAAAATGTGTTTTTGTTTTCTCATATTTGTTTTGAAATTGTAAATTGATTGACCAAATGTTTACAGAGCACATGTACATCAGAACTACACCCATCCTATCAGTCAGTCCCAGACATTTCTTCCTGTGAAATCCTGCAGTACATATGAAACCTGTGCCTATGTGCATTTGAATACTCTGAGACAGTGTGGCCAGTTAGACATGCAGCGATTTCGTAAGGAACACCACGTTCTATATTCCTTCTCTCATCTACCATCTAAACTGCCATCTGATAATGCAATCTCCCATCGTCATCAAAAGACGGTTAACACGTTAAAAAGCGTTAATTGATCTCCACCCCTTACACACCCACCATTCACCGTCAGCGTACACTGAGAATGCTAATTTCTAATTAAAATTCTGAAGCATAATTACTCACACTAAATTAAATTTAATTTAATTAGATTCAATTCCATGTCTAATTAAAATATAACTACATTAAGAACCTGCTGCATAAAATGATACATCTCTGGAATGAATGAATGATATCTATGGTAGGTGTAGAAGAGGCTGATTGGTGCTCACATTTCCTGCTACGTTCCCATTGGCCTGTTTGGGCTTGTCCCCCTTAGCTTGGTGAGGGGGTGCAGGCTTCTTCTTGGGCGCCGGCTTCCTCTTTTTGGATTTGGCTGCTTTCTTTGTGCTTTTGTTCTTGTTCTGCCAGACTTTGACACTTTTGTTTTTGCTGGCGTCGCCCTGTTGTACAAAACACACACACAATTATTTCAAGTTGGTATGTGATGTTTCAAGCCCCTTACTCTGGCGTACACACACACACAGACAAAAACGTTTGTACATTAACCCTACGGACTGGATGTAGTGAGTAGGGAGAGACAGAGGGAGACAAAGAGAGGGTCGGGGGAGAGAGAGAGAGAGAGAGAGATAATTGTCTGTAAAGACTGATCTGAAAGGGCTTACTGCATCCTCTTGAGATGCCTCTTCTGATGCCATCTGCGGTGTGGACTGCTCCTTCTCAAACACCTCCTGTAAACACAAACCCACACACACAGAGAAAACAAAAAAAATCAGCCACAGTAAAGATCTGTGCAGGGTTCCTCAAGTTTGTGTGTGTTGAGTGTGCGCTAACTCTAATCTAAATGATTGAGTACTCCCTCTGGTGGTCATCCCCTGTGATTACATATGTGATGGAAGGGAAGATCATTAGATCTAAGAACATTACATTCAAAAACAACACAAAGGCAAACTACCAAATAAGGCAAACATGCTGGAACAAAACAGCAGAAGAGAAATTCATACCGACATCTTTTTCCTCGTCAAGGTTACGGTGACCGTAACGATGGAACCTGCTGTGATGTTACTGCTGTCCTCATCATCCAGAACTGTTTAAAAGCACACACATATGCAAGCATACATACACATGTTGTAAGAGACTAATTCCACCATGCTGTAATGAAATGGGTCTGAGAATAAAAACAGACGCAGTATTGGGAATGAATCTCACTGACACACACTCAAGGAAACCAATACAAACAGGCCTACCATACATACATACATACACACACACACACACACACACACTATACTCAAGGGACTAGAGTCCTTCCTATATTCATACGGTAGATATTTTGGGAAGCATTCTTTTCATTTCATTTCTCCCGCAGATCAGAGAGGACCTCACAGGGTCCCAGCCTACGGTCACTCACCCTGGAGTTTGGTTTCCATGGTAACGTGAGGAAAGCTGCCCAGGACAGACAGGACCTCGTCATATTTCTCCTCGCCCAGGAAACGGAGCATATTCCTGCGCTCCGAGTCCTTCATGCTGACCAGATCCTGCAGGCTGCGCACCTTATACTGAGAGAGGGAGAGAAGGGGGGGAATTATATAATTATATAATCTGGGGAATTATAATCTGGTACAAAGAAAATCTGGCAACTCAAATGAAACAAGTGAAAAAAGGAATAACACACACTTGGCTCAAACGGAAAAAAGGCACAATTAATTGTGAAAATGATCTATTTATCTGTGCAGCCTATATACCAACCCAGGATTCACAATATTTTATTGAGGAATTCTTTAATGGGCTCCAAACAGAAATCAGCAGCTTCCAGGCCCAGGGAAATGTCCTTCTGTGTGGGGACTTTAATGCCCGTACAGGCACAGAGCCTGACTGTATAGACACAGCAGGAAAACAAACATATATTCAACAATCTATCAGCCCCCCTCATCCCCATTGCAAAAAAAAACCGAATAATCCTGACAACTCCATCAACAAGAATGGTAAAGAGTTGGTGCACCTCTGTCGAGCCTTAGGCCTAGTGTACATGCTTAATGGCAGGATCAAAGGGGACTCTCCAGGAAGGTTCACATATTGCTCAGCTCTTGGGACTGACTATGTAGTTGACTATGCCATCACTGACATGAACCCATCTTCCATAAGTGCATTCACTGTAGGACCACAGACCACTTTTGTGTGTGTGTGTGTGTGTGTGTGTATATATATATATATATATATATATATATATATATATATATATATATATATATATATATATATATATATATATATATATATATACACACACATATACACACAACAATTGGGTTCTATGGAACTATTTATTTGTTTCTGATTGGCCGAGAGACGTTCCATGAGTTGGAATATCCCTCCACATATCCCTGGACATTTCAACTCAGACTCAGCACAGCTAATAATAAATCACTCCGCGACACAATGTGAAGATTTGACACCCAGCTCTCCACTATTTCAAGCAATGGGTTACTCCTTAGCAAACCATAACGAAACAGTGCTTCACCACATCTGTGGATTAAGCCACACAGTCAACTCAATGTAAGTAAGATAAACGAGGATGCTAATTGTTCTCAGCATTGTGTATAATATGATTGTCATCTGGAGGAGACTTGTAGATAACGAACGTTAGCATAATTAGCTAACCGCTGCTAACGTGCTAGCATCGTCACGTCAGGCTGTGCACAGTAGTGTAACTACATTTATTCACCATAAATTAATAAAGTTGAGTGGTTCTGCAATGTAGACTATGTTTCCGTTTTTTTGCAGTACAATGTCCCTTACATGACATGGCCCAGTGTCCTTGTAACATGCATGCAGCAAACCTAGATATGAATGTGATTTCCACATTTCTTTCAAGAAGACATGTAAACCACAAAGACCCGTAACCATAGCCCGTAACAGAGGGGTCTGGAATGTTGGTTACCTAGCAACCAAGACGCTGTCTATTGAAAAGGGAACTATTTTTTGATGCGTAAGAACGATGTCGAAATTAACATTTTTAAACATTAATGGGGTGTTTTCAGATTATTTAGTTTGTGGTAGAATTGTTGTATAAAAGCAATATATAGCTTCGTGATCGTGGGATTGGTCATGAATATTCCCCGGCTGTTGTTTGCGTTCGCCACTTCGGCCTCCGGTCCCGTGGCTACTGGCCGAACAACACCAGTGGGAATATCCATGACCAACCCCACTCTCACTCGTGCTATATTGCTTAAATATATATATATATGTGTGTGTGTGTGTGCGTGTGTGCGCGCGCGCGTGTGTGTGTGTGTGGTCTTTCACTTTCAGACCACTGCCAGATAACTACAATCTTGAAAAAAGGCAATGATAAAAAATATCTATCAAACATTCAGGCAAGTTAATCCAATTAAATCACACATATAAATAGAACTCTGACAGTGCGACTGAATCCAATAAAGCAATCTGTTCTGTTGAAATCACTTACCCTCTAAACACATTTCTTTTGAAAGATTTCAACTTAAATAGTGATGATGTCAACCAGGCAGCAGAGGACATTTCTAACATACCACAAAGCTGCCAAAAAAGCTAACCTGCTTAGAAATGGAAATAATACAAAAAGGAAACCGTAGGGTTTCCCGCGGCACTCTGCAGTCAAGGCGGCCGCCTTGGCAAAACAGGCCTGCCGCCTTAACTACGGCGTCAAAAAAAAAAGTAGTCCACCGCGTTACTCTGTCCTGTTTTCTCCCTTTCATTCCAAACCGTGACCAACGCCAGTCTCCCTTCTCCGCAGAACACATTAAAAAATAAGAAGAAACATGCCATGAATCGAAAAATAATCCGATTTTATAATCTTTACATATGTGATATGCCTCCGAATCAGAGCTAGTGAACGGAGCTGAGTGGTGCAAATATCTTGCTCCTCGTTCTCAAGAATCAGTCAAATCGCAAACAGCCACAACTCCGTTTAATTGTCAGGTGTGATGAAATGCGTTCATATTCCACTTTTTATGTCAAAATGTTTCAGGCCTATGGAAAGGTTTTGTGGTAGGATTGTCCAATGGTCAAGTTGTTGCTTCAATTCGTGTTTTAATTTATGCGATGCACCGAGGCTGGGTTCATCAGTTTTTCGTTTAAAATGTTTAGCCGATTGTGTAATTTGTCATTTTCGTTCTATAAGTTCCACTTTTCATGTCATGAATATAACATGCCTATGATAAGGTTTTGCAGTTGTCCAATATGGTCAATCTATTGTCTCAATTGTGTTTCATGTGACGCGCAGCAGCTACATTCATGCATTGTTTTGGTCCTGTTGAAAATGTTTCTGCCGAATTTGTCAGCTGTGACAAATTTCTGGCTACGCTACTGTTAGGTCATACAAGTGTACTATTCCTACAAAACAACTAAATATTAACAATGTAGCGCAAGAATAACCATGTGGTGACACAGTTTTAGTGAGTAAAGATTCATTTTGTAATCTAAGAGGACACATTTCGCGTAAACATGAGTGTGCTACGGAGAGCAAAGAAAAACGTGAGCAATTTGAATATGCTTCATATCAAGTAGAAGGCTAAAGTAAAACTGGGATGCTAAGCCTGTGTTCTTTAGGCAATTAATCCCACTGATTCCTTTAGTTTTACGTGTATTAACGTTGCCAAGCGTCTTTTAAAACTAGATGTACCGCATAGCGGTACAAAATATGACCGCCGCTCAGTCCTGTACATCCTTTCCACGAAAATAAATCACACTAATCAATTTGTCTCCATCTTTTACTCCATCCCCCACTCTTGAAACTTTTGTGTATGCTTGTTTGGCATACCTGTGTGTGTGTGTGTGTGTGTGTGTGCGGCTGCACAGAAAGTAGCCTACTGGCGCTGAAAAGGTGAATAGATTGTAGAATAGCCAAAGAAGTTGTAGCACTGTTATAAAACCTTTAAAATCTCTAAACAATCACAAGTAGGGCAGTTCATCACAGTTCATCCATTGCAACTGGATTGAAAAGGTCACTTACACCTGTAGGCTACATTGTATTTGGGAAAAGCAAAAGGTATCAGCATAATGTTATATTTTTATTTATTTATTTATTAATAAACAAAAACATCTCTGTCAGTTCCATGCCGTTTTCAACAGCTAGCAAAAACAAAGGTCATTTTTGGATAGATGGATTTTTTTGTGAATGTTTCTTCTTCTGCATAAGATTTAGTCATCTTTAGTTCATGTGATACTTTATTGTCAATGCACAAATTAAGTAACAGTAGTCTGAAACGAAATGCTGTTTTATATCTAACCAGTGGTGCAAATAACCGACATGTCCAAATAGGCCTTGATGAAATGCGTCGCTAGACTGTTCATACACATTTCAACGGGCCAAAGTTGAAGAGCTTTTGTCCGTTATTGTTCGTGCAAATATAGGCTGATTCATGTTCCCTTGCATTGTGTAACTGAGGTCCATGGCTAGTCTGGCTTTCACCAGACCAAGCTCAATCTTTTAAGAAATCAAAAAATAAATAGCTGGCAGATCAGGCTGGGTTCGTTCACCCAGCCTAGTCCATAGGCGCCCGATATTGTTTAATTTTCCGATTGAGATATCCATGCTCTGGCTATTCTAAATGCAAAAATGCATCAGGGAGTTATGACAAAATTGTAACTAACAAACTTGATACTAATAGAAAGCTGTTAGCTTCCCTAAGCTACAGGTAGGCCTATAAGGTAGGCCTATTTACAACAAATTGTCAATAGGCTATGCTGGCGACACAAATAAAATCTCCTTTGGAAACCAATGGCTTACGCCTTACAGTAACAAGCGGACATAAACAGCCATATCGTGCGAAAAGTTGTGATAAAATTCATGCAGTTCCATGAGTCAAGGAAAGCGCGAATGAAGTAGCCACTTCTAAATGGGACCCACTACACAGTAGCTTAAGGTGTGTTGCTAAAGCAGCCATAATAAAATGAAGGTGTCGTTGTTTGGATACTTCACACACACACATGCTTTTTAATCTCACAGACTACAATTACCAAGCTGGAATCAAAGCACATCGATTCCCCTCTCACACCCTGCACGCACTTCAAACAAATAAAAACAGGCGTCTCAGTCTCACGCATATAGGCAAAACTGTATCAGACTGGTGTAACGTTGGTAAATCTTCCATTGCACAGAATGATTTTTGTAGCACGTGCAACAAATGACAGTCGAAAGATACAATTACAGTGCTGCTATCAATTTGTTTTGGTATAACCGCATTTATAGTTTTCTACAAATGCAATCAAATTGGCCTCCATCACTCAACCAACGCTAACGGTAACATTATTATACCTAGGTCCTTATTGATATTATAAGATTAACGTACCTGCAGTAAAAACCAAGCATGTCCAATAAACATTCTCAGATTTATTTCGGCAAGAAGAAATGGGAATTACATTTCATGTGAACATCGTCCTATCCTTATTAGACGTTCTCTGTGGTAAACTATAGTCCTTGTAGGAACTAGGAAGCGTCCATTGTTTTTTCCAACCCACTTTTAACTTCCAACAAAATTACGTCTTACTGCAACGATGCGCCATCTAGTGGACAAACGACTACTTATCACCAATACTGGAAATGCAGCCATGATGATGAATATTTGGCTTTCTTTTAATCCTACTGAATTTGTAATTATGTATCGGCCGTTCTAATACCGATAGTATGTGCGTACCTGTGTGTGTGTGTGTGTGCATGTGTATGTGTGCAACGCCATCTACAGGCCAATGAGTGTACAGTCACTAAATATACACATAACCTAAATTTTTAGACCCCCCCCCCCCCCATGGATGAAATTCTACGAAACTTGGCATACCCCCAGAGATTGCCAGGCCAATCATACACATAACATTTGGTGCAGTTCTGAACATCTTAACTGAAGATAGGGGCGATTAAAGCAGAATAATATTGCATTTTCATTTTTTACCAGGGGGGGTGCAAATCACAAATGAGTGATTATGGGCCAGGTTGATGTGGGCCCTTGAGACCAACATACCATAAAAAATTCTTCATCCTCAGTGCCACGGTTCAGGTAGTTATTTAGGAAAAACTGCTTTTTTTATGGGTTCGGGGCCCAGCACGGGGGAGGGACTAAAAACAAAATTTTTCCGTAAAAGTCTAGTGGGGCTACATACCCACCAAATTCAGGAAGTTGATGACGGGGGGGGGGGCGGTGGGAGAAAACTTTGACAATCATTATATGATTGAGCGGCGGTCATAATAAATGTTCTGAGTGAAATATATTGCCGTTGCTCTTAGTTCTTTGGGATTTAGGTTTTCTGTTTAAGGTGACAATTCGGCTTGTAGATTACTTCTCCCTCTTTTAAATTGGAGGGAGCATGGAGTGATTTCACTGCAGTGGGATGATTTTTAAGTGGAGCAGGGAGCGAAATTGAGTGGAGGAGCGGCCGAGTAAACAGCCACCTGAGCGCATTGTTGACTTCATTGGCGTCTTTTTAAGATGGTGAGCGTAAACGAAGGAAAGCCCTCTAATCGGACGGGCAAGACTGACAAATTGACGGGCCTAGGCCTGTCCAGGCCCACCCGTGGCTACGTGTATGCGAACTTAGGCTACTATGCCAATATCTTTGAAATTTAATGGTCTTGGTTTTATTAGGATTGAACATGATTGGACATGAATTCTGGGTGGGTTTGGGCAAGCCTCAGACTCGTGTGAACGGTATAGGAGCAGAACAGAACGGCCGCTCCGGCCTCTAAATTAAAAAGCGCTCCGCGCTCAAATTCCATCCATTTTACACAAAACTATAAAATAATCTAAACTTTATTCACTCTCGGCGTATAGATCAGGACAGACTTGCGGAACAGGCTGCAGGGCAACAGTCTGGCCTGCATGAAGATAGATATTAATGGTCCAAAAGTAAAACAGTGCAATTACCAAAGGGCCCTTGAAATGTTCTTTTTAAAGCCAAGGAGGATGGTTTGTAGTGACTGATCACATTTGCACATTTTGTACTTTCTTTTGCATTTGTTCTATAGTTTGTAATAGTCTTTGTTAAAATTGCACAAATTATTAAATATACAAATTTTAAAATATTTGTTTGTTTTGTGTTATTACTTTGTTAACTGTTATTTTGAGAAGCTGGTTATTTATTTAACATGTAGTGTTTCATAAATAATTTGTAAATGTACACAGATTCTGTAGGCTACTGTATCGCACAAACAAGATGCCAGCACCCCCACCCCCCGACCCGTCGGACCGACACCATAACCCCCCCACCCCGGACGGCAACCGATACCAGACCAGACAGAGACACACGGACACAGTGTGCGTACCTTCTTGGATATGCAGTAGCGTAGGTGCTCTTCCTCAAAGTGAGGCAGCTGCAGCAGCGGGGACTTGGCCTCTTGTAAGCCCTGAACGACCATCTGGGACAGCTTCATACAGTTCTCTATGGACACCAGCCGAGGAGCATGCACACCTACACACACATATAGATAAGTACACAACATCTGGGACAGCTTCATTAGTGCTGGGCGGTATGACCAAAAATGTATATCACGGTATTTTTCAAAATTCTTACGGTTTCACGGTATATGACGGTATTTTTTTTCCATGCATAATCAGATGTTCACAGCATTTTCTACAGGTTGAGAGAGGAATTGCTGCAGTACATTGACTAAGGATGGTCTATTTTACTGTCATGATGTAGAATAACTCCACACTAGTGGTAATGCAGTTTTGCATGGCCCCAGAAAATGATGCTGTTTACAAAGAGCCACTCATGATTCTGCATCAGAATGCAAAGACAATTGCAGTCAAAATACAGAACTTTTACTGTGCAAATTTCACAAACATCTTGTATAAAACCAATACAAAAAGTAGTGCAACTTGCAATAATTATACTTTTTTGAAAATTATACAATTTAAAATAAAACCTCTCTGCTTACTCTGTCAAATAGGCCTATCAGAAACATGCCTTATTGTTATTGTGTGGTTTGCATGACGTTAGTGGTAGGCTAACGTTAACTTCATGTGGATGTGGATGTCTTGTTAGCCTGCCATGAGCTTCGGTTCGGTTCGCTAGGCAAAACATTAACAAAAAAGTTCGTTTTGGTGCACTGATGACAGTCAGGATCATTTCTAACTAGCCAGCTAGTATTGCTCAGTTCATGTCTATAACATGCTTTACTTGCTACCTGGATAATTTCAGTGAATATTCTTAAGGTGAGATGAAGGATAAGATCATAAAACTTCACTGTGTTCGGTGGGTTGCTAACTAACGACATCACCTACTAGCCAGCTAGTTACAAATTTTGAACAATCTCAATAGAATTTTCGTGACGGTAAATCCCTTTCAATGCAGTATCCCTTAACGTATTCTGTGCAACACCCTTAAATAAACCCCTTACCTAAGGAGAAATTAAGCCTTAAGGGTCATACTTCAGGGGAAAAACTTAAAACACCTTGTGTTTACCCTCACTATGCCTCGCAGTGGCACCATGCGTGCGTGTGAAAAAAGTCGCAGCGCAGCGTTCCAAACGTTGTGTAATCAAATACACCGGTATATTAAAAATTCATATCATAACGAAAATATACACCGGTATACGGTGTGAACCGGTATACCGCCCAGCACTAAGCTTCATACAGTTCTCTATGGACACCAGCCAAGGAGCATGCACACCTATATACACACACATACACACACACACACACACACACACAGATAAGTACACAACATCTGAGACAGCTTCATACAGTTCTCTATGGACACCAGCCGAGGAGCATGCACACAAACACACACATACTGTATAGATAAGTACACAACATCTGGGACAGCTTCATACAGATCTCTAAGGACATAATCAATCATCCCCCAATTTTAAACAAATTAAATATTTTGTTCACTTGCCACTGTGGCGTGGGTGTGTGTGTGTGTGTGTGTGTTACCTCCTCTGCTGTTGGCCATCATGGTTAGCTGGCAGCCCACGTTGATCATCTCCTGTAGCAGGGCAGGACACTTCCTCACCACAAACCGTTGGTCTGCACCAAAACACACTTGTTAGCAAGAGGTGGGTGTGTGTGTGTGTGTATGTGTGTATGTGTGTGTGAAATGTGTTCTCCAACAATGTGCTTGGTGATGCACACTGCATATTCAGGGGTGTGTATATTTATATTATGTACAGCACATTTCACATCTTGGATTATGTGTGTTTCATACAGTGTGTGTGTGTGTGTGTGTGTGTGTGTGTGTGGTCCCACCTTCCTCAATGTCCTCGGACACCTCCATGCGAGCCAGCTGGGCCAGCATGAGCACACGGGCCTTCAGGCTGTACGGGTAGCAGAACGGAGGCTCCTTCTTCTTCACGTTTATCACACTCCCCAGCTCGCGGATCATCTAACACACACACACACACACGTGAATAAAATGTACAGACAACATCAGATGCTTTTCTCCGTAAGAACACAGTATGAACACTCCCAGGTACATAACCCTGGTATTCTTTTATTTTCAGCTGAGCTCCAGCAATGCATTTATAGTAAGCCAGAGGGCAGCCAGCAGTGTAGTTTGGGCTTGGCCATTGGGTGTTTTTAATTACCTAAAAGGCTGTGTAAACAACAACTGTGCATCAAAGTCAGTGTGTACACTTGAAGGACAGTTTAGGCAATACTGTGCCAAAGATACAGGAAAAACCTCCATCACCTCCCCCCTCTTTGAAAGACACACACACACCAAACTCAAATAGAGGGGTACCTGTGGGACTTCAATATTGTCTGTGGGTCTGCTGACTGCTTCTTTGTTGCTGCGAGGGTCAAACTCAAACGCTGCGGTGAGAACCATCTCTAACCCTGAAAAAGGAAAACAGCAGCCAGTGACGCACGTCCACACACACTTCAGAGCACTCCTCATTACTCATCATCTGAGGTGAACTAAAGATTTGCAAACAATAGCAAAAGTTTGCCGACCGTTGTATAAACATGTTGTTTGTGTGTGAGTATGTGAGGATATCGACATGTTGTTTGCGTGTGAGTATGTGAGAATATCGAGATGTTGTTTGCGTGTGAGGATATTGACATGTTGTTTGCGTGTAGGTTGGTAGGGTCTGTGTGTGTGTGTGTGTGTAGGTCGGTAGGGTCTGTATGTGAGGATGCATGCTGATCTGTTGTTTGCATGTGAGCGTGTACGTTTGTGAGGGTGTACGTTTGTGAGGGTTTTGACATGTTTGTTTGTGTGTGTGTGTGTGTGTTTGGAATGGATGCATGCTAACATGCTTTATTTCCCATACTCACGTTTCATGTTCATATTGGGTGTTTTGTACATGAAGTGCATAAAAAGCTGTGTGGTGTTGATAAGGATCTGATCTCCACTGTAACGGATGGACCGATACCACCACGTCCCCCCCACACACACACACACACACACAAAGAGGACAGAACAAAAACTTGTCACTGTAAGTCAGTCAGTAGTCCTGCTGCAGTGCATTTCCTTATACAGTATAAGGTGTCTCTCTGTAATATATTCTGTCCTTATATAAGGTGTCCCTCTGTAATATATTCTGTCTTTATATAAAGTGTCCCTCTGTAATATATTCCGTCCTCCAGAGCAGATGTCCCTCTAGTGAGGCCACCTGCAGCAGAGGGGAATACGGACTTACCACAACAACAGGCAGAATCACCATGAAGGCCAGCCCATACACAAGCAGCACCTAGGAGACACACACACACACACACACTTTAATACAGTTTCTAACACAGGGGAAGAATCACAGATCCAAACATTGTCGGATGCATGCTGTACAATATGATCAATGTTTTATTAATTCACATTCTACTTTGCTTTTTCCCTCTATTGTCATTCGCATGTCCCGGATTCACAGTACAGTGCAGAAGACAACGCACAAGAGGGGTTTTCTTACGTGTATATAGTATAACCCACAATCAGAACCAGAATCAGCTCGATAGATCATGACAAAATAAAGATTTTGGAGCAGTGTATAGTGATATTTTGAGTGAAGTTTGTGTGATTGTTTGTCAAAAGCCAGTGAGAACTCATACCAGCATGGAGTTCTTCTGATCGACAATCCAGGCAGGTAAAGCAATACCAAAGGAGTACGCTGAGAGAGATAGACAGAGAGAGAGAGAGAGAGATAGACAGAGAGAGAGAGAGAGAAAGAGAGAGAGAGAAACAGAGATCTGACTTTCAATACATACACAGAACCCAACAGATGAGACTTGACACAAACCGTGCACTCTCCATACCTTTTGGGCCGTCTGGGTTCCCGTATTCTATCCAATTTCGTCGCGCCTCATCATTAGTTAAACTGCAGGGAGGCAGGGACAAAAAAAAAAAAAAAACACACATTTATTTTCATGTTTATTTGCATGTTTTCCCTGTAGCAACGAGAAAAGAGGCCGTCTGTCGCACAGCTATATAAATCTCACTCCAAAAATCCAAACATTTTGTGAAGATCTCTCATAGTGGTAGTGTATTGACCCTTTTATTGCCTACTGTACGTCATCAACGTTTTTGCACACGCATGTAGGAGCCAAAAGGGATGTGCTACCCCATTAATTTCAGACCAGAGAATTGGCCACCGGCCCACCCTGCAAAATACTGAAAATACACATGTATTTGTTTGTTTCACTTTTGATGGAAAACCCATACTGTGGGTGTGAAAACTACAAAAAGATTTAAAGTTTTTTGATGATAAGTACAAGTAGGAAAATACACGGTTTTAAACGTGTAACTAGCATCAAAATGTCCGGTTGTCGCGTGTTCAGGTAGTTTTTGCAATCTGTTGTGGTTAATCCATTTGCGTAGCTTGACAACTAACTTCCGGCTCCATGCTGCTCACGCATCCACCACTGTTTATAAACAGTAAAAGGGTCTATACACTTATATTAAACTAAATTAAGGTCTCTGTGTTTGCAAACAGCTTAGAAAGAACGTGTGTCTTTTTGTGTGGTTTCTTGTAAGAGAGGGTGTGATTTGTGCGTGCAAGTGTGTGTGTGTAAGAGGTCTTACGCCGCGTAGGCTTTGGAGATCATCATGAATGTGGTTGCATCTCCTCCTTTGTCAGGGTGATGTTTCAGAGACAACACCCTGTACTGCTTCTTAATCTCCGGCATGGTCGCACTCTGAGAGACCACACACACACACACACACACACACACACACACACACACACACACACACACACACACACACACACACACACACACACACACACACACACACACACACACACACACACACGAGAGAACAGGGATGAAGAATAATTCAGTAGAGCTTACAGAGGACACAAATCACTAAGACAGACACAAGTTGCAGTGAAGAGAAAGAGAGCGAGTGTATGGCTATGTGAGGTCTTCTTACCGGGTCCAGCTTCAGGACCTCAAAGGGGTTGTACTCCTGGTACTCCCGCTCTAGATTAGATACTTTATATGCCAGTAAGAGGAAGACGGCCCAGCCCAGCAGCAACACCACTTTTCTGCAAACAAACAAATAAACAAACAAACAAACAAACAAACAGTCTCGTCAATCCCAGATGTAGATGGCGATACAAAAGAAGAAAAAAAAAAAAAAAACTTCAACTGTGTCCCAGAAGAGACACTTCACAACATCTGTTTCCGACAAGAATAAAGACATGAGGAAATAAAATACAAAATCAAACCAGATGAATCTAGGGCTGTGACAAATCTGGTGACAACATCTGAAAAACACACTTGACCTCTCCAATAGCAACAAATCATGGAGAGATGGATTACGCAGAGTCGGGCCTGGATGAGTGAGTGACCTGAACAACCCCTTCACACAGTGTGTGCGTGTGTGTATGGCCCTTCACTCCACCAGATCCGGCGAGGGGAGCTGGGCACACAGGTGCTAGTAGGATACTCACTAACCACCACAAATGAGTTGGTGGACGAGTGCGGATGGACACAACGTAGGCACCACAATGGCACGGATGTGTAGCCTAGTTGTTCTTATGGTCAATGCTTTTTAAGTGGGTATACGGAGATGGTGATGTTTTTTAAGTGGGTATACTGAGATGGTGATGCTTTTTAAGTGGGTATACTGAGATGGTGATGCTTTTTAAGTGGGTATACTGCATAGTCCTGCGTATCATGTAGACTACACCACTGCTTCTAGGCTGCTTGGGGTCAGTGCAGGTTCAGCAGGCACCCCACTAGCGTAGCGTAACTGGACGTTCACACAGCACTGCAGGTACAGGTAGTGTTTGCTGAAGACCTTTACGCCACTCTGAGTCTGCCCCTAGCAGATCTTTATAGAGGGTAACAAAGCACATGTGGCACATGACTAAGTGTCAGTAAAGTGGAACACGACACACAGAGGCCGAGAATCATAGACACTGAATGGGGTCACCCAGCTGGCTTTCCTAATGCCGCTTTGGAAGGAAGGTTCCAATGCAATCCGTCCAGGTTTCACAAATCATCAAAAACACACACACACACACAATATATTCTCTCTCTCTCACACACACACACTTTTTTTAATGGTGTTTCAAAATCAAGTGTGTTTTAATTGATAGCAGTTGGGCTCAGACACATCCCAGCCAACCACTCTCCACCCCCGACGCTCGGAGCCTTTGGAACCGACATCAGAGGGAGAGAGAGAGAGAGAGCAGCTGAGTATTACTGTGTTTTATTCCATGTTCTCTCCATACTCCATGCATGCTTTGGCAATACAAATGTCTTATTTAATAAAGAAATTTGAATTTGAATTTGAGAGAGAGATATATAGAGAGAGAGAGAGTGAGAGAGAGAAAAATAGATAGAGAGAGAGAGGCTGAGCTCTAGTCTCCCACTTCCCCATATGCAGCTCTTCCTGCCCGTCCTCCAGTACTCCAAGCCTGATTTATGAGCCTGTTTCATCAGGAAATCATTAATACCGCCAATTTAAACGTTGCTCCACTTTGTCCGTATTGGTCAACTTTAAAAAAAAAAGTGCAGAAGATGCACGACATGAATGCAATGCAATGCAAAGTTCAAAACATACATTTGACTTTAAGGAACATGCCAACTTGGGGAAATGAGCTCATTTGCCACCTACCCTAAAGTTCGATAAGAGGACACACATCCTTCGCTGTTCTGTGCGTGCAATAACTCAGGTTCACCGTGTTAGAGAGCTGTAGGCCACCTGCTAGGCTTTCAGGAACCAACCAATAGCTCCCTTAAAAGGAACCAACCTATTGCTCCCTTAAAAGGAACTTTGCATGTTCCTTTAAGACAATACTCCAATACTGTGTCATATCCAGCTCATCCAGGGGCGCATTTCCCAAAACCATAGTTGCTAACCTGTTAGCAACTTAGTTGGCAATGGGAAATTGCATTGCAACCAACTTAGTTAGCAACTATGGTTTTCGGAAATGCGCCCCTGAGTAGTAAGACTCTCTGTTCTGTCCAAGCCGGACGCATTCTCCTAAGTTTGCTTCCTTGAAAGTATTGTTGAGCAACCACTAGGCCTAACGAGAGCCAATCTTGCAGCCTAGTGGAGTGAAGGAGCTTCAAATAGGTAGTCTATAACATGTAGGCCTGGCGAAGGCAGTTATTCAACAATGCTCTTAAGGGGGAAAAAACCTTGAAAACATCCAGCCATTCAAAACGGCAAAGACCAAACAGGACAAAGTTCAAAGCAGAAAAACACACAGGTTTCCGTAACTCCAGCTTTGAATAAACAGCTCCCTCTATCTTTCTCTCTCTCTGACAGACAGACAGACAGACAGACAGCCAGCCACACACACACAGACACATGCACAGACAAACAGACTGACAGACACAGATGCACACTACACACACGACTGAGGGAGACAGAAGCCAAACTGGCCAGGAGCAAAACTAGACTGGGCTAGTAATTTTATAGAGCCAATGAGGAAACCCACACAAACAACAATCGAATCTGGTCGAAACAGAAAACACCGCAGCACAAGAGGACAACTGAGCATGGGCTTGGACTGGACAGAATTGAAACGCATGAGAGAGGTGGAGAGAGGAAGAGAGAGAGAAACAGAAAGAGAGAGAGAGAGAGAGGGTGCGGTAAGGTGAGGATAGGTGTAGGGAAAGAGAAAGAGAGAGAGAGAGAGAGAGAGAGAGAGAGAGAGAGAGAGAGAGAGGAGGTGAGGTAAGGTGAGGAGAGGTAGGGACAGAGAGAGAGAGGCAGGGAGGACACATTGTGGATACATTGCAATCTGTGAGCAGTCTAGCTGCTCCTGGTCAATGTGTGGAGATCCTCAGTGCTGGTCTAAGATTGCAGCAGCAACAACACGGCAACTAAAACAGTGCTACTTCACCAACAGGCATTGAGGAGATAGTAAATATTAAGTAAATAAATAAGGCTCTCCCATTGGACAAGAGCGCTGGGAGTCACAACAACATCCTCCTGCTCTGCTGCTTCTGCTGCCATGGCAACCAGCGAGCCCAGACAGCATCACCACTACAGTTGTGAGGGCACACAGCACAGCATGCATTACAGAGACAGAGAGAAAGGAGGGAGGGAGGGAGATGGAAAGAGAGAGAGAGAGAGAGAGAGAGAGAGAGATAGAGAGAAAGAAAGGAAGAAAGGAAGAGAGGGAGAGAGGAAGAGATGGAGAGAGAAAGCCAGAGAAAAAGAAGCAGGGTTGAACAGAGGATGAAAAGAAATAAAAACCCCTTCCAAACATTATTGAGACAGAGAAAGGAACTGAGGAAATGAGGGAGGTGAGAGAGAGAGTGAGGGAAGAGAGAAAGAGAGAGAAAGAGAAAAGCAAGGCTAAGCAAAGGATGAAAAGAAACAGAACCCACTGATGGAAAATCTGAAGAAAATGTAATGTTCATGTAAGTGAAAGTCAATGCCCCTCCTCATATAAACATGTAAGAGTTTAAACTCCTGAGAGTATAAACAACATGTAAGAGTTTAAACTCCTGAGAGCACTGTGGCCAGTAGACACAGCAGCACTAGCACTGATGCAGCACTAGCACTGTGGCCAGTAGACACAGCAGCAGCACTAGCACTGTGGCCAGTAGACACAGCAGCACTAGCACTGATGCAGCACTAGCACTGATGCAGCACTAGCACTGTGGCCAGTAGACACAGCAGCACTAGCACTGTGGCCAGTAGACACAGCAGCACTAGCACTGTGGCCAGTAGACACAGCAGCACTAGCACTGTGGCCAGTAGACACAGCAGCACTAGCACTGATGCAGCACTAGCACTGTGGCCAGTAGACACAGCAGCACTAGCACTGTGGCCAGTAGACACAGCAGCACTAGCACTGTGGCCAGTAGACACAGCAGCACTAGCACTGATGCAGCACTAGCACTGTGGCCAGTAGACACAGCAGCACTAGCACTGATGCAGCACTAGCACTGTGGCCAGTAGACACAGCAGCACTAGCACTGTGGCCAGTAGACACAGCAGCACTAGCACTGTGGCCAGTAGACACAGCAGCACTAGCACTGTGGCCAGTAGACACAGCAGCACTAGCACTGATGCAGCACTAGCACTGTGGCCAGTAGACACAGCAGCACTAGCACTGTGGCCAGTAGACACAGCAGCACTAGCACTGATGCAGCACTAGCACTGATGCAGCACTAGCACTGATGCAGCACTAGCACTGATGCAGCACTAGCACTGTGGCCAGTAGACACAGCAGCACTAGCACTGTGGCCAGTAGACACAGCAGCACTAGCACTGATGCAGCACTAGCACTGTGGCCAGTAGACACAGCAGCACTAGCACTGATGCAGCACTAGCACTGATGCAGCACTAGCACTGATGCAGCACTAGCACTGATGCAGCACTAGCACTGTGGCCAGTAGACACAGCAGCACTAGCACTGTGGCCAGTAGACACAGCAGCACTAGCACTGTGGCCAGTAGACACAGCAGCACTAGCACTGTGGCCAGTAGACACAGCAGCACTAGCACTGATGCAGCACTAGCACTGTGGCCAGTAGACACAGCAGCACTAGCACTGTGGCCAGTAGACACAGCAGCACTAGCACTGATGCAGCACTAGCACTGATGCAGCACTAGCACTGTGGCCAGTAGACACAGCAGCACTAGCACTGATGCAGCACTAGCACTGTGGCCAGTAGACACAGCAGCACTAGCACTGATGCAGCACTAGCACTGTGGCCAGTAGACACAGCAGCACTAGCACTGTGGCCAGTAGACACAGCAGCACTAGCACTGTGGCCAGTAGACACAGCAGCACTAGCACTGATGCAGCACTAGCACTGATGCAGCACTAGCACTGATGCAGCACTAGCACTGATGCAGCACTAGCACTGATGCAGCACTAGCACTGTGGCCAGTAGACACAGCAGCACTAGCACTGATGCAGCACTAGCACTGATGCAGCACTAGCACTGTGGCCAGTAGACACAGCAGCACTAGCACTGATGCAGCACTAGCACTGATGCAGCACTAGCACTGATGCAGCACTAGCACTGTGGCCAGTAGACACAGCAGCACTAGCACTGTGGCCAGTAGACACAGCAGCACTAGCACTGATGCAGCACTAGCACTGATGCAGCACTAGCACTGATGCAGCACTAGCACTGTGGCCAGTAGACACAGCAGCACTAGCACTGTGGCCAGTAGACACAGCAGCACTAGCACTGATGCAGCACTAGCACTGTGGCCAGTAGACACAGCAGCACTAGCACTGATGCAGCACTAGCACTGATGCAGCACTAGCACTGATGCAGCACTAGCACTGATGCAGCACTAGCACTGATGCAGCACTAGCACTGTGGCCAGTAGACACAGCAGCACTAGCACTGATGCAGCACTAGCACTGATGCAGCACTAGCACTGATGCAGCACTAGCACTGATGCAGCACTAGCACTGATGCAGCACTAGCACTGATGCAGCACTAGCACTGATGCAGCACTAGCACTGTGGCCAGTAGACACAGCAGCACTAGCACTGATGCAGCACTAGCACTGATGCAGCACTAGCACTGATGCAGCACTAGCACTGATGCAGCACTAGCACTGATGCAGCACTAGCACTGATGCAGCACTAGCACTGATGCAGCACTAGCACTGATGCAGCACTAGCACTGTGGCCAGTAGACACAGCAGCACTAGCACTGATGCAGCACTAGCACTGATGCAGCACTAGCACTGATGCAGCACTAGCACTGATGCAGCACTAGCACTGATGCAGCACTAGCACTGTGGCCAGTAGACACAGCAGCACTAGCACTGTGGCCAGTAGACACAGCAGCACTAGCACTGATGCAGCACTAGCACTGTGGCCAGTAGACACAGCAGCACTAGCACTGATGCAGCACTAGCACTGATGCAGCACTAGCACTGATGCAGCACTAGCACTGTGGCCAGTAGACACAGCAGCACTAGCACTGTGGCCAGTAGACACAGCAGCACTAGCACTGATGCAGCACTAGCACTGATGCAGCACTAGCACTGATGCAGCACTAGCACTGATGCAGCACTAGCACTGATGCAGCACTAGCACTGTGGCCAGTAGACACAGCAGCACTAGCACTGATGCAGCACTAGCACTGATGCAGCACTAGCACTGATGCAGCACTAGCACTGTGGCCAGTAGACACAGCAGCACTAGCACTGTGGCCAGTAGACACAGCAGCACTAGCACTGTGGCCAGTAGACACAGCAGCACTAGCACTGATGCAGCACTAGCACTGATGCAGCACTAGCACTGTGGCCAGTAGACACAGCAGCACTAGCACTGATGCAGCACTAGCACTGATGCAGCACTAGCACTGATGCAGCACTAGCACTGATGCAGCACTAGCACTGATGCAGCACTAGCACTGATGCAGCACTAGCACTGATGCAGCACTAGCACTGATGCAGCACTAGCACTGATGCAGCACTAGCACTGATGCAGCACTAGCACTGATGCAGCACTAGCACTGATGCAGCACTAGCACTGATGCAGCACTAGCACTGTGGCCAGTAGACACAGCAGCACTAGCACTGATGCAGCACTAGCACTGATGCAGCACTAGCACTGATGCAGCACTAGCACTGATGCAGCACTAGCACTGATGCAGCACTAGCACTGATGCAGCACTAGCACTGATGCAGCACTAGCACTGTGGCCAGTAGACACAGCAGCACTAGCACTGTGGCCAGTAGACACAGCAGCACTAGCACTGATGCAGCACTAGCACTGATGCAGCACTAGCACTGATGCAGCACTAGCACTGATGCAGCACTAGCACTGATGCAGCACTAGCACTGATGCAGCACTAGCACTGTGGCCAGTAGACACAGCAGCACTAGCACTGTGGCCAGTAGACACAGCAGCACTAGCACTGTGGCCAGTAGACACAGCAGCACTAGCACTGTGGCCAGTAGACACAGCAGCACTAGCACTGTGGCCAGTAGACACAGCAGCACTAGCACTGTGGCCAGTAGACACAGCAGCACTAGCACTGATGCAGCACTAGCACTGATGCAGCACTAGCACTGTGGCCAGTAGACACAGCAGCACTAGCTGGGATTTCTAATGAATGTGATGTTGGCGGTAACATAATTTAAATACAAGTGGTCAGCAGGGTCTCTGACCGATAACCTTGGATACATATGCAAACAGTGATGCGTCTCGAGTGACCACTTGTGTTCAGATCATCCGAGACCCATTTGAAAAACAAAGTGAACAGTCTGCTCTCACAGCATAAGTCAGCCTTCTAAGCAGGTGCATTATTTTATTTGGTGTGATTTAGAAGAGTGGCCTGCTTCTCTGCAGAGGTTATAAATAGAATGTTAGGCCTTTAAATAGTTTCACCTAAAATAAATGCAGTCAGAGAGAGATTAATTTAGTGGAGGAAGAAAATTATTCTCTTCAAATGAGAAGCAGCAGCTTCTCACGTTAATACTTTACTTGGAACTACATGCCAAATTAAGCAAATGTTAAAGTATATGACTCTCTCTCTTTTTCTCTATCTGTCATAACTGGCACATAATAACTGATTAGAAGAAGGTGATACCGCTGTGTGCAACACAGCTAAGGGCAACTGGGAATAGGGAATTTGCTTGGCTGTTTTTTCTTCGTGTAAATGCTACTTTTCAATCAATACACACTCGCTGCTTGCCATTCAATCGAAATCCGTTTCGTGTCTTATTTCTCTTTAAACAAGAAATGATGCGCATGTGGGATGATGGGTGGTACTGGTCAGCTGGTGACGTGTGCGTTTGTATTCCGTTCTCATATCTGGCTCCACGTTATCTGTACCTAGTAGCCCGCTGACGTTGCGTAAACAAAATTCTTTCGACACAGTGCCGTGTAACTACAGCTGGTTGTGTGTACCCGACGCGTCAGACAGTTTGAAATAGAGAAGCAATATTTATCCAACCATGTTTAGTTGGCCATTACCCCCTCATCGTATCTCGGCACTGGTTAACATGCACATAATCACCATCATCACCAAACACTGCCGTGCTAGTTAAAATGTTAACATTGCAGGAGGCATGAGATCCACATCAGAAGTGGCCAGCTAGCGTTATTTACACATGCATTTACGCGAGTTCTCAACAGCTTTTCAGTGTCATGCATTCTACGCTGGTTGTGCAGTTAGGTAGATCTCGCAACAGCTCCTGACCGGTCACATAGTCAGGAAATATGACGTTGCACTAGAATAATGCCGAACTGTACAAAAGCTAACCAGCTTGCTACCACAAAGCATTACACTTTGTTACCATTAAGAAGCTTAGCAGCCAACAGGCAGGCAACTTGTCCAAGCAGCCACCAATAAGCTAGGACAGTAGGCGAAGTTGCTTAATCGCAGTAGCAGCTATCGTTAGTTCGTTGAGGGTAACAGCCTACAGCTGACAGCTAGCTAACGTTAAATGTTCGTTGTGCACAGCTTTGGTGACTAACGTTGATTGGAAGCCGATTTCAAACAGGCCTGTGCACAAACATTACAGAGAAATATATTTTTCTGAGTAAAAATGGACGTTAACTGTAAAATAATATAATTGTTCAATAGGTAAAGCTACATAGGTAACTTATACTAACGTTAATTGTTACCCCTCGCTAACAAGTTCCCAAGTAGCTACATATAGCTAACGATGTGTAGCAAGTGTTGTTGGGCCTTAACATTACCCGCATTCTGGTCCCGCGGCCAGAGGTAGTATGTGGCTGGGATAACAATAAGTCCAACGAAGGACGTTAGGAAGTAGAAGAATGTGTTGCCGCTGTCGTCGTACTGGAACTGTTGTCCGGCCATTTCGAAGCGGCGCTGAGGTCCCCTTTCTCCGCCACCGCTGTGTGCTTCCTACAAGTCCCAAATAGCTACTAGTCCAGTTGGCTTGCTAACTGGCTAATGAAGCTACGAAGGAAAAATGCGGCTCTGTAGCATACGTGTTCGTACTCATGCGCAATTGGAAATTTTCTTCTTCTTCGCACCAACATCAATTTGGTAACGTGCTATACTACCATCTAGAGGACAACCACAGTAATAACTGCGAACAGTTTGATTTTTCCAAAGTCCTTCAAGTAGGCCTATCCTTGCAAAAACTTTGATTTTACAGCAGGTCTGATTCATAGGTGAGAGCATAATCTAACAGATATTTCTTTGTTTTAATTATTTTGTAATGGCCCTGTTACAATAACGCACAATGTAGACTAGGTCTACGTTATGACCTGTTTCAATACTGCAAAACATGCTCATTATACATGATGACAACAATGGACATATGTGACAATAGAATTTTATATTCTCATATTAGAGTTTCATTGGGCAGTGCAAGTGCTTGATCTCTTGAACTTTGGATTTTTGTCTTAACAAGGGACACAAACACACACACACACACACATGTGTGTGTTTGGGACAGAGAGAGGTCGCTGCGTGTGTACGCGCCGCCATCTTGGATTTCTGTGTTTGTGTGTGTGTGTGTGTGTGAGAGAGAGAGAGGGAGAGAGAGTGCGCTTAAAGTCTTTGGCTGACAACAAATGTCTGATCCCATAAACTGACTAATGCCTTTTAATGTTGATACTCAAGAAAACACAGATGATTTTCACTGTCTCTTGCATCAATAACGTGGCTCAAGAAAAACAGCACTCTAATACTTCATTCTGCTTTCCTTAAACCAAATATCCTGGGAAGCATAATTTTTAGCCATAGTGTTCATCTTGGGTTTAATATGATGATCAGTCCCCAAAAACATGCAGATAACAGAATGAAAAGCTCTTAGGGTTCAAGATCTTCAAGCTCAAACTGCAACAGACCAATCCAGTTAGCCTCTGGTATTCCACTAATGTTGTCTTGGGTAGGACCATGATCCTTTTGACTGGTTTTAGACGGATTGGGTACCCTCCTGCGAGTTGTGGAATCAGGCTACTTATGATTTTTGTATTCATGAGTAGGTTATATCCTGACGTTTTTGTCCTGTGTTCTTCATCAGGGTCTGATTCAGTGTGGTCAACGTAAAATGGGATGGCCCACGCCATCTCTCGTCAGCCTGGAAGGATACTTCAACCCTAACTTATTCTTTGTCAGTTTGAGCAGCTGGTGGATCTTTATGCGGAGTCATGCTGTCTCTCCCTTGATGTGCATCATTGTAAATAAAACTCTGTTCTTGATTTTTTTCTTTGCCTGACTGGGTCTTCATTCATCTGTGGTATTAAAATTGCCATCATTCCTTGGCACTAAATGGGTACACAGTGTTGAAAGGGGAATCCCTACATTGTGTCTACTTTAAAGGGTCTCTACACTACTATCAGGGAGGATTAGATTACTTTTTTCCCCCTGGAGGCGTTTTGCTAGCCTGGCTAGCGCCACCACTTCTCAATGAGACGTGGTCTGGGAATCAAACGTTCATTTTCTCGTGTTTGAAAAAAATGCCCAGATCCGTTTATTGGGTGCCACGGATGTCTATCAAATGCGTCTGTGCATAGCTCATCATCGCCTTGCTTTCCCCTGTTCTGTGATTGGTTCCCTATCTCAGGCGAAAATTTGCTCCATGGTCTCCAGGCTGCCTTAGCAGCGTGAATCAAATCGCGCGCAAGGCAGCATGGGAACACCCAGGCTAGCGTTTTGCAGTAAATGTCTCAATTTTCTACTTGCTATGTCTGGTATGTCTTGATCTTGCATAGTTCAATGTCTGCCTGTCAGTACTGTAATTGGTTCTTCTTATTTGCAGAAGCACCAAATGATCTTTGCCATGCACAAAGGTGGAAAGTGTCTCAAATACAAGTGAAGGCCTATGATCATAAATCCGATTCTTAATTGTAGAATCACTGAATGATCTTTGTGACTGAACCAAGTGATTTATGATTTATGAACGTGTAGTAGACTGTATCAAACTTGATCATCTAATATAGCTTCTTATAAGCTTTTGACCCATGTGGAAATTGAACCATCAAGCACCAGAGGCTTATCCTTATACTCCTTGGAAAATATGCAGGTTTGTGTGTTTCGGGGAATTCACATTGCTTTGGGAGAACAGTAATGAACACAAAGGATGAACTGGGGTGCCACAGTTTTTCTCAGTTGCTTTGGTACATTTCTCAAATCATCCTCAACATTTGCAAAACAGTATGTGCATTTCTCAAAACAATCAGTACAAATATAGTAAAACACCATGGATTACCTGCAAAAGCCAGTCTCTTGCTCAAAATCCTTAGTTCATCTCTCAAAAGTAAATATCTGTGTCAATGAACATGTCAGTGACATCAGAATGACAGTCCTTGTGTCATTTTGTACATAAGACAGTCAAATTGCATGTTGTCAATATAACAGTGTACTCTGGAGGGATGTTCTGATGTAAACTATGGCTAAAGTTTTGATGACAATTATTGTAAATTGCAGATTAAACTTTAGTGTATGTGGGAGTTTGATTGCAAGTGACTGAACAAGATTCACATTTACGCTTTTACTGTTTGTACTGTCATTTGTTGACAGACCATGTCATTGCGATACAGAAAGGAAAAGACAGCACTGCATAGCACAAAGAAAAAAAACAAAAGTAGAAATGTGAACATTGGACAATCTCCTTAGGGGAAACTGTACATGCAGTGCTGTAGTAAGTAATTACAGTGCAGTCTTCCTACACCTCCTGACGTTCCTGTCTGTTGGGCCACAAATTCTCATCCACATCACAACGAATATCATCTTGCTTGACATAATTTATGACAACTTGTTCAACCATTTTGCATGTTAAGACTTATGCTATTCAACAGAAACCCATTATAATACATTTTGATCAACATGACATACAGTAAGCAATTGATAATGTAGGAAACAGCAGAGAATTGTACATAATCATTTGCATGGATGTACCAAAGCATTTGCAACATGTTCAAAGAAATGATAAACTGCTTTTTTGATGTACACAAGGGACACAATGATGTGAAGATTGAACAAGTAATTTTGAGAATTTCAATCCTGATCTGAGAAATGTATCAAAGCGAATGAGAAAAACTGGAATGCTGAGGACATTATTACGTGGACATACTGTTCTTCAACGCTTCAGCGTGATGATAATGAAGCCTGATGAACTGAGCCATCTTGAAGTTAATGCAGACCTCTAGGGATTCATATTCTTCTCAGTTGTTTGTAGCAGTCTATGGGTCAACTAAAGCAGCATCTCATTGATCCCACAGCATTACGACCCAGGTGGGACTTGAACCCACAATCCCCAGCTCCGGAGGCTGATGCCTTATCCATTAGGCCACTGGGACACATAAGAACATGTTTTTTTTATGTCTGTCATGGACTTCTATTGCCATGAACTTGCAATAGATATTGTCACAATGCTGTAGAATTGCAAAGAGCATATACAGTAAAACTGTGAAACGTACATATTCAGTGTCTTGTACTCACTCCCCTGTAACTTTACTGTAGTTTTCAAATGGCTGTACAAGTACTGTCTTGAGCATTTCCAGGTGTCACTGAGTTCTGACCTCTTTTTGCATGGGAAAACACTGAGAGCATAAACTGTCGTAATGAAAACATGACAAAGCCATTTGACTATCTTGTTCATAAACAATGGTGTCAAGACTTCTCATTTTGATGACACTGGCAGTTTCATTAACATAAATACTTGCTTTTGAGGAATGGACTATCCATTTTGAGCAAGTGACGTGCTTTTGCTGGTTATCCACTAGGTTTTGCAGTTTGCACTAATTGTTTTGAGATATGCACTAACTGCTGTGCAAATGTTAATAGTGAGAAAAGCACCAAAGCGACTGAGAAAAACTGTAAACAAATTATTCTAGTCTGTCTTTATATGTTCAAAAATAAACAGCAAATTGGCTTGTGTGTATGTATAACTACAGTACATCTTAAAAACCTGCCAAATCATTTGAATCTACTTTAGAATTTCTGAAGTGGTGTGCTACTGAACGTGAGCAAACGTTTGTCCTTCTGGTCGTACCTTCCAATGGGGGATGAGAATGAGGTCATAAACCTGGACCACTACCCACAGAAATGAATGATCACTGTGCAATATGCTTAATAGTCCACATTTCTTTCAAAGTAATTTATTTCAAAGTCAGGTCTGAAAATCATCCTTCACCCACGTTTTTACACCAAGGAGATGGCTGTGCATGGCATGAGGAGTGAACAACCCCATCTGCCTCTACTGATTGGAGAGTCAGAGAGTGGACAGCTAACTGTACACACCTATCTCTGTTGCCAAACCACACAGCTATATACAGTAGCAGGTTAGCATACTTCACACACTGGATCTGTGGAAGTTGTTGAGCATTTGTGGCGACATGCTGAAAATCTTTAGGCATTGCAGGAAGAACATCCTCTGGATGTCTTTGCCAGCTGTGCCGTGTTCTTTGTCCACTTTAAGTATTGGATATCAAGGAATGTCCATCTCTCTGACTCTCCAATCAGTAGTGGCAGATGGGGTTGTTCACTCCTTCACATGTCCACAGCCATCTCCTTGGTGTAAAAAGGTGTGTAAAGGATGTGTTTCAGACTTGACATAAATTACTTTTACCCTGGTGCTTCATAGAAACCTGAATACGATATTGTAAACAGATTGGCTTTAACTTTCTTGAGTTAAGGGAAAATGACCCTCCCATTTTATGTGTTCAGAAGTGAAAGACTAATGTGCTTTTCACAGGATGATGTCTCCCTTCAAACACGACTCCTGCATTTATATTGAATGAGAATAATTCCTCCCTATGTTAAGTGCATAATAACTAGTGTTAGTACTTCTGTATACAGTGTTAGTGTTTACAAAGAAATCTCTTTATG
This sequence comes from Alosa alosa, assembly GCF_017589495.1. Taxonomy (NCBI): domain Eukaryota; kingdom Metazoa; phylum Chordata; class Actinopteri; order Clupeiformes; family Clupeidae; genus Alosa; species Alosa alosa. Next base: position 5,701,363 of record NC_063196.1, read on the forward strand.
GACCAAAAATATACGTTAAGTGAGGAATGACTCTTCCAATTCTATATGTGAAGTGAAAAATGGGTCCACTCTTACTACAGTAGCCTACATGCTAATGGGAAATCATTGTTTTTATACTGCATAATACAGAGATATTCCGATCTTTCTGGACCTTGATACACATGCTTGGCTCAGAGGATGCTGACATGAGAAGCGGACTGCACACAGATTGCACTATGCACTTTTACTTAATCTTCCACTACACTAACATTCTTTACATTTTGTATTAATTCTCTATCGATTTACTTGTTATCTACAATCTGCCTGTGGCCTCCCTTACATCACATACACTAGGGGGTTTTAAAAATGTGTACTGCAGATTGACTCCCACTCTCCCATAGACTTCCATAAAACAACCTCCACAGACTAATCCAACCTAGCGATCGTGACCGGAACAGGCCTCTTTCAGTGGGCAGTGAGTGGGCAGGGTGGAGTCTGGAGACTTACGATGGCTTAAAGGCCTATAACCTCAACTGACCTCTCAAACATTTGGGGATGAGACCACCGCAGTGATCTATGGCAAATCAATATTCATTTATTTCTCATAAAACAAGCCACTATGCTAAACTTTTACTTCAGAAAGAGAGAGAGAGAAAGAGAAAATCCAACAGTGGCATGTTACTGTCACCAACACTGAAGTGCCAAGATTCAAACTGCAGAAAATATCAGTTACACGACACGTGCATCCTCCTTTGTGGCGGGATACATTTTTTGTCATCAATTTAATTTCAAAAACAGGCTATATGACTTCTAAAAAGGACTTCTATAAGTTGGTTTAGATAGACAGCAATGTTCCTGAAGATCAGCTGAAAGACCCCTCTCTGACCCAGTTGAACTGGCTCCATCTAAGAATCTAGTTTAACATTAACAGTGATAATCCTTGGATCATGAGGGCAAGATGGAGGAAAGACGGGAGAGAGAGAGAAATAAAAAGAGAGATAGAGAATGTATTGTCTGTGTGTCAGAGAGAGAGAGAGCGAGAGAGAGAGAGAGAGTGTGCCCTATGACAGAAAATAATTCTACAAACCACCCCGCCCCATCAGTACTGGGCCCTTAGAATCGCCCTAACCCTAGCGGCGCCCCTGTGTGTGTGTGAAGGCCCAATGCATCTAATGTGATAAAATGCCTTGTCCAGCTGCATTACTTGTTATTGAGAAAAGCCAACAGTGCAGAGTGGCCTTTAGTTTTCTTTTGTTTTGACAGCACTGTGAGTTCTACCAGCCAGAAAGGGATGGCAAATGTTTCACACTCACATTTTCATGTTGTTATTCAAATGGGGCCTTTAGTCACAGACAGAACCTTTTACATGTTATTAATGAACCAGGACCTGGAATCTCTTTGCCACCTCTCTGCCATGCTATGGAACACGGAATTGGTTTGAGTGATTTCAAGTGGTTGACAGTACTGTTTTTCTTCTGTCCTCAGCCTATCTGTTTTGTATCAGAACAGAAAGCTGTTAATAGTTGCTTTTATAGCCGCGAGGCGGCACTTTAACTGCCGCGCAATTACCGGCTCGAAAGGGAGAAGACGTAGGCGTTGTAACGGGGCGGAGCTGAGTGAGAGTGCCTGTCAATCAGCGCAAGCAGATCGTGCCATGCTACCTGAAGTTGTCTTCTCCATCACAGCTTTTAAACAGGTAAACCTAGCTGACATAGCACTGATGTGTTTTGGCATGGTTGTTTTAGCCGTATTTCTCCGGAGGGGTTTGTTCTGCATTGTTCGTCGGGAATAAAATTGCCTATCCACAGTAGGCTATAACAATGTTGTTTTGAGTTGACTTGTGTTTGTTGAACAATGCAGATTGAATTTTCAATCCCAAGACTTTAAAAAGCCTTAAAATATTAAAATAACTCCCATCCCACGTAACTCAGTCTGTCTTCAGTGGACACAGGAAATTAAATGCGCCATTACTTCGCTCTAGTCTGTAAAGAAAAAGCTCTTTCTTAAGACGGCCACTGTTTCTTCAAAAATAATCTGATCAAAGAGACACCGGACCCATTGAAAAATGTCCAGACCTTTCAGTAGCTTCTCGACATGAACACACGGCGTCGTTGTTTTGCGCACTAAGAAATCCCCGTTCCTAGAAAAGAAAAGTGAAAAAAAAAAAAAAAAAGCCGTGCACAGATGAACTTTTCTTGCACGCTCTGTAATCTGACACCACCACTAACCCCTTGAAAAAGCCAAGACGAAGGATGGATTCTCGACTTCACCCGCATAAATAGTCCGACGAGAGCCTACGGAAAGACCTGTGTCCTAGTCTAGAACCCATACACCCGTCTTTGCATTGTCTGCGTCAGCGCGTTTTGAGTCATATTGCCTGTTTTTTTTTTTTTAAATGAAATTGACGCCAAAAAGTTTCTCTCTCTACAAAGGCGGATGGGTGACTGCCATTCTCTGCGGCTCCATGTGAGGAAAGGATGAAGAATCACAGCAACAGCTCCCGTCTAAATAATCTAACGCCAAATCACACCAAAGAGCGAAACTGCAAGAAGACGGACGGAATCTCGGTAGCCTGGCCACGGTTCTCCCTACGTGATTATGCTTTCTGCATGGCAACGCTGTGTCTCTTCTGCCTCGGCTCTCTCTTCTACCAGCTGAACGGTGGCCCTCCGAAAGTTCTTCTGGACATCAGACAGTATCTAGGTAAGACACTGCGCTTTCCGCCTCTTGAACTCCACTAGGCTGTCGTGGTCGGTGAGGTTGCGAGACGTCTCAGCGGCGATATGTGGTCCCGGTTGT